>NC_081774.1:18864660-19068335 GCF_963082965.1 Carassius carassius | reverse complement strand
AATTTAGAGAGAAAGAGAGTGGAGGGAATGGTTTATCCAAAATACAGCTCTACACATGTGGTTTAAACTAGAAATTAACTGCTTTTATAGATGGGGAAGGTACAGCAGACAATCAAGGGCGATACGATTCAGCACAAAGACATCATAAGGAATATTCCTTAAATCCAACCATAGAGAAGCACATTCCTTGGAAGAAGGACAGATGCACACATCCTTAGCTGGTAAAAGTGAAGAGGTGTCTGGCACTGGTTTCCATCCTTTGCGTCCCCTCCAGGTGTTTTTGCAGAGATGTGTAAGGCATTCCTTGAGTCGAAGTATGAAGGCAGAGCATATCAAAGTTGTGTCGAGAGAGTACTGGTGGCACATCAGCAGCTTAATACTTTAGAATATCTGGGGCAAAGAAAAGGCACAATTAGCACTAAATAGACTGCTTAAAAGAACAATGAACCTGGCATATGTTCCACTATGCTGGTGAGGAATACACATTGCACTAGGGCTGTGACGGTGGCAGATTTTTACCACCGCGGTGGTAATAGATCAACTCGCGCCTGTGGGACAGTATATATATATATATATATATATTATATTGTGGTGGAACAGTTCAACTTTTTCATGGTTCAGATTTAAGATATAGATTTAAGTTGAAAATCCAAGTTGAGAATAACACTGGAAAATAAATATATTTATTGGATGGCATGATGGAATGGATAGAATTTCCTTTTAATCCCTTTCCCTGTATTTGTCTGTGATTCACTTTGCTGCATTTTAAATGCTGTTGCACTAGTTTGTGTATGTTTGACCTGTGCATTTTGTTTAATTTTTTTACCCTTTAATAAAACTTCTGTATATCTGTTAGAAAAAAAAGTACCTCTACTTTTTTAATACTTCAGTACAATTTAAAGTTGTACTTTTTTACTTTTACTCAAGTATGTTTTTGGCCAGATACTTGTACTTTTATCTGAGTGAGAGTTCGCTAAGTATCTTTACTTTCACTTGAGTAAAATTTTTGAGTACTTTTCACACCTCTGCACTTCCGTCAGAGAATATGGAGCCTGCAAAACACTAAAATAAATATCAAAGAAATAATACAGTTAAACAAGAAAGTAGACTAAATAAGAAAGTTAAATTCACCCTGTCTACAGGACACAAGCGGCGCGGCGCAACACAACATGACAAAATACTAGGCTATACTACCCATTATAACCAGTGATGCTACACTGGATGTGGCATGAAGTCATGACTAATCCCCGGCAGTAAACTGCCTCGTGCTATTTATGAGGTACTGACACGGAGTTCAAATGTCCGGTGTAGACAGACTCAACCTGTTGCAAAGCGGTGTCGTGTACAGTGTAGACACGCTTCTCTGTTCTGTTCTGTCGCCAATCAAGCGGGCGCATTAACTCCTTGTCTTTGAAAAAGGAATCATTCCCACATTTCTTGTTAACATTTACCATTTATTAATGTCTCATATGTTTTTGGCCAGTTTGGCGAAAGCCTCACCAAACCTGAGCAGCCAGGTGTTTGCGATCATGGGAACTTGAAAACACTTGTACAAACGTGGATGGGTGACATGAATGCAGATTTCAGAGCTTCAGATTGGTGATGTAGTATTTGGTTTTTCCAACAAGGTGCATCGCCAACACAAATTTAATTTGCTGAATGCAGAATAAACTATTTTACGGGGATCAAACCTGCCAATCTAAAGGAAATGTTGTATATGGTGTTTGATGTAATTTGTGAATAACCATAGATTTATAGTCTAAATTAAGCAATTTGCAACTATTATACTGTTATTACACTTGTAAACAAAACTTCTATTATGCTTGTTATGGAATGTGTGATGTCATGTGCACGACCGCAGGTGGCAACAGACAATGCAGGACACGATTGTCACGGCAACCGTCACAGAACTATATTTCACTATTCATTTAAAGAGACAGTTTAGTCAAAAATAAAAATTCTCTCATCATTTAGTCACCCTCATGTTGTTCAAACCCTGTATGACCTTAGTTCTTCGGCAGAACACAAATAAATATTTTCAGAAGAATTATTTTGCTGGTAAGCATTGACTTCCATTTTATGGACAAGAAAAATCAGAAATTTCACAAAATATCTTATTTTATGTTGTGCAGAAAAAGGTTAGTCCTACATGTAGGGTGGCAAAGGGATGGCAAATTTCCTAACGTTTCTGAAATATTCCAAAAAATCCCAGAAAGTTTCAGAAATGTTTTGCCTTTTTGCAACCCTACATACATGTTTGTAAACAAATATAATTCCCAGGTGAACCACCCCATGAATATATGAATGATTTAACAATAATGATTTATTTAGACTATTTAAAAATTCTTAAACAGAAATCTATAGAAAGAAACCCCCAAAATAACCTAAAATGATCGTTTCTCAGGGCTAAAGAAGAAACCTTTCTTGTGTTACAAATTACAACTTTATGAATCTATTACAGTTACTACCACAGCCACTTTTAACACTTTGTGGTAAGACAATGGATTACAATATTTAATACATAAAGGTCCTACTTAAACAAATTGCTTTAATTTAAAGCCTCAATCTCTTGTAAGACCTAAAATAAAACAGAACTCCTACAATAAAAAGTTTAGAAAGAAAACATCAGCACTGCACCATCAGAGTCTCTATGAAACACAATTTAGAGTCTGAATGTTTGAGGGACACGAAACAAGAGACCATCTCCCTACAGGAAATGTTATCTAGTGTTTCTGACTTCCAGCTCTAAAAATACATCCCTCAGGAGCTTGAGATGAGGCCTGAGGTCGTGTGAAGATGAGCAGGAGTCATCTTGGACCGAGTGTCTCATTTATGTTATTAGCAGAGAGAGGCACCTCGGCAGACGTTGCAGATGATGCCGATCATGGTTTTATTTTTCCTAGTGTTACCTTATTACCATATTCTACTGTCATATGGATATTACTCTTACACACTCATCTCTGACCAATAACAGACTGTGTCTTGATTGTACCACTGGGGGGATACAATCAAAGGGATAGTTCACCCAAAAATGAAAATTATGTCATTAATAACTCACCCTCATGTCATTTCAAACCAGTAAGACCTCCATTTATCTTCGGAACACAGTTTAAGATATTTTAGATTTAGTCCGAGAGCTCTCAGTCCCTCCATTGAAGCTGTGTGTACGGTATACTGTCCATGTCCAGAAAGGTAAGAAAAACATCATCAAAGTAGTCCATGTGACATCAGAGGGTCAGTTAGAATTTTTTGAAGCATCGGAAATACTCTCTAAAATATCTTAAACTGTGTTCCAAAAATAAACGGAGGTCTTACGGGTTTGGAACAACATGAGGGTAAGTTATTAATGACATAATTTTGCAAATTGGGCGAACTAACCCTTTAGTACACTTTCAGCAATGCTGCTTTGAAAGAATGTGCATTGTGAAATTCGCTATACAAAAAAATTTGAAATAAATTTTTAACAACAGAGAATGTCCCAGTAATCTTATTCTTAATATTAAAATAGCATGATAGAACGACATATATAGATAGATAGATAGATAGATAGATAGATAGATAGATAGATAGATAGATAGATAGATAGATCTCATGACAGAAAAGAAAACTGGTGTCTTTACATCAAGCCATTTTGTTATGATGCACAAAATTTGATATCAGTCTAAAAAAAACAATGTCTTTCATTTCTGCCAATGTGTTTGAAGCATTCATTCCACTTTCAATCACAGGTATCAGTATCTGAAACTACGATTAAATGCTATCAGATCTATAAAGTTAACCATCCAGCTAAGACTATAATCCATCGTCTCATGTCGGATCAGGCCTGATCTACATGCATCGACAACAAAACTGTTTTACATTGAACACATGTGATATCAGGTCTGCAAACTGGCCCTCTCTCTAGATCCAGAAGCCTGAAAAAATTGCTCTAGAAATGAAAACGCATTACACTGTCAAATATTTCTTTGGAAAAGACAGTAAAAGGCTAACTTGCGAGAAATAAACTAGACGAATGTGTTTGCTAGCCTAATTCAGCGCGCTACCAAAGTATGAGAAAGAAACTTGAGTTACTAAGATAAACTCCGAACATGTTTTGGTACATCATATTCTCTTTGTAAAAGTACATTATATGAACATAAAGACAGCAAAAAAGTGACGCTCTTGTGAATTCTCGAGTGCTTAAGAGCTAATATTGTCAGTTAGCCATTGAGTTGCCAACTAAGCAGCAGGAATGAGTGAACACAGGCTAACGCGCTAACTAGCCCAAACAAGCTAACGATATGTGGCCTGCGCTTCAGCGAGCCAACCAGAGTTACTAAATCATTATATCAGCGGGTTATTGGAAATCAAAGACAATTTGTTATTGTGTACGACCACACTATACATACGTCAAAACAATATCTGTTGACAAGCACAGATTTTGTTGCCAGCCATTAACCGGGCAACTCCTTAATCCAGAGCAGTCGAAATTGGTCTAAATTACGCAGACGGAAAATACCGTATATCGTTCAAGGAGGAAGACGTATCAACAGATTATACACTTTTACCTAGATCTCTGTATTATAAGTCGATGACAGTTCCCATTTTGTCGGTTTTAATGTCCCTTCCTTGAAGCCATTATCATTTTTTTTCTCCCTCTTCGCTGATTTCTCTTTAAGCCTCTCCGTACAGCTGGCGCGTTTCGTCCCCTGTCGTCGATCACATTACAGTGCTTAAGTTAAAAATCTTGCGTAGAATTGTTTGGAGAATACCGGGTCATAAAATTCCGCGCTCTTAAAAAATAATGCGCAGTTTCATTCAACGTAAAACTACGTGAGAAGCTGAACCGGATGACGTAGAAACTGGTGTCGATCGCTTTTACAAAACTGACAATGTATTACATGTATACGTTCCCAACATTTCGTCTTTGGTATTTTGGATAAAATAATGAACACACTTAAACTGTGTTAGTTTGAAGGGGGTTTAAATATTATTTATTTGTTAATTTACTAACGTTCAAAAGTTATCCTTTATCCAGAATGCATTAAATTGATCAAAAGTGACAGTAAAGCCATTAATTAAACAATGGTGTGTATTTTTGATATTTTTTGTTGTTATTTAAACATGAAAGCATTAAACCAATTTGTTCAATATATATTTAAAATCTGGCAACACATCACATTCATTTTAAAAGGTAGAAATATTTTCTAATATAGTCTTTACTATGAATTTAACACAAAATTTAATTTTTTTTTCCAAAAAATAAAGAAAGAATACTGATCCCAAACTTTTGAATGGTAGCATATATTGTTACACAAGATTTCTATTTTGAACAAATGCTGTTCTTTACAATGTTTTATTCATCCAATAATCCTGAAAAAGTATTACAGTTGCCAAAAAAAATCTATAAAAAAATAGCAGCATAAGCTGCATCACTTCACCAACATTGATAATAAATCAGCATAGGCTATTAGAAAGATTTTGAAGGGTCATATGACACTGAAGACTGCATAATGGGTTATGAAAATTCAGCTTTGCATCACAGAAGAAAATATAATTTTAAAGTATATTAAAATAGAAAAACATTATTTTGAATTGCAATAATATTTCGCAATATTACTGTTTTTTCTGTATTTTGGATCAAATAACTGCAGCCTTGATGAGTATAAGACCTTCTTCAAAAACATTACAAATTGTACTGATCCCAAACCTTTGAATGGCAGTGTGTAGATATATATAAGCCCTGGCTTACATAGTATGTCTACATAACAAAAAATTTGTAATTAGCCTAAATTTAGTAATTGCAGCTGGTAGGTGACCAGATGTTTTGAGTGAATTGTGAAGTCTGTTTGAATTCCCAAGTATACCATAGTTGATGTAAAAAAAATCTATAAATACAATTAATAATACATTAAAAACACAAATTATGCAAAAATCATTAAGATGCTTGACATGTAAAATAGCTGACCTTTTCGTTAAAACCTGCAAAGTATTTTTGACTTGAGGGATTTTTATTGCTTGGCCTATCTCATTGCTCATCTGCTGATAAAGCAACAGCTTGTGTGATTTGTTCATGATCTGTGGGTTTCTGTCTCTCTGCAGAGTCTATTCCTACTCAAACCTCAATGGTTGGTCACAATTCAGTGCAAACATGTGCTGTCTGAAATTCATTTTGCTGCTGCTCATTTCATCACATATAAGTGGTAAGTTTCAAAAAAGGTATGTAGTAACTTTTTTACTCAGACATATTTGGAGAGCTACATGTCTATCATTATTTCTTTTAGGTGACTGTCAGATCAATTTCAGTGTGAAAGGAGGAAGAAATGTTTGCTCCGGTCAGGACTTTAACCTCACATGTCGGCTGGATTGTAATAGTCAAATAATCCATTTAAAACTGGTGAAAGAAGGACAAATTCAGTATAGTCTTGAGTCTTGGCATAATGTCTCACTACACATTCACAGTGCAAATACGAATCATTCAGGAATATATAGCTGCCAAGCAGGGAATGGTCAAACGAGCAGGCTTTCTGTAGCAGTGGGAGGTAAGTGGGAAATCCTCCTGGCTCTTTAAAAGTATTCAATTTTGAAAACTTCATAAATTAAGAAAGTGTGTGTGTGTGTGTGTGTGTGTGTGTGTGTGTGTGGTTCAGACTGTAGTTTTTCTTCAACTTATATACCAGAATATTTACCCACTGTAAATACAACTTCATCCTCTCTGACTAATATCACATACCAAGGCCACACACCATCAAGTAAGTTTCTCCATTAACTTCTTAATTTCTGAGACTTAATCCATCCGTATACAGAATCTAGATTACTGAAATAAATAATTAAAGTAGCATTTAAGTTAAAGGAAAAGATTCAAAAATTCAAATTTGCAGAAAATGTACTCACCCTCAGAACATCCAAAATGTAGATGAGTTTGTTTCTTAATCAGAACAGAGATTTGGAGAAATTTAGCAGTACATCACTTGCTCACCAGTGGATCCTCTGCAGTGAATGGGCGCCATCAGAATGAGAGTCCAAACAGCTGATAAAAACATCAGAATAATCCACAAGGAATCCACATGACTTCAATGAAAAACGTGTTTGCGAGAAACAAATCCATCGTTAAGGAATTAAGTTTTCACTGAAAAAAAAACAATATTATAAATAAAGAGCTTGTTTGAATAGATCATTTGTCTTAATGATCTATCTGTGTCTTACAAACACACAGCTTTTCACTTCGTAAAAAGTTAGCTGAAGTGGAGTTGTGTTGATTACTTGTGGATTATTATGATTTTTTTATGTTTTTATCATCTGTTTGGACTCTCATTCTGACGGCACCCATTCACCGCAGGTGATCCATTGGTACGCAAGTGATGTAATGCTAAATTTCTCCAATTCTGATCCAGGGAATAAACAAACTCATCTACATCTTGGATGGCCTGAGTCTACAGATTTTCCTTTTGGCAGAGGTGGGTAGAGTACCCAAAAACTGTACTCAAGTAAAAGTAAAAGTACTTCTAGAAATATTTACTCAAGTAAAAGTAAAAGTACTAGTCTTGAATAGTTACTTGAGTAAGAGTAAAAGAGTACCGGATAAAAAATCTACTCAAGTAGTTAGTTACTAGTTACTTTGGGTCATATATACTGAGCCTATTTTTATTTAGATATATAGATAAAATGTATGTAATGTATGTGTGCGTGTATAAATGTATATATTTCATCAGCCTTTACTCCAATTTATGTAATTTATTATAAAACCTTGTCTGTTTACTTAAGTAACAGATATAGGTGTCATGCCATAACATATTTTTAATACGACTGACTTTATATTAAATGTGAGTTTAACATTGAAAGTTAATGTGATATAAATATCGCTACTAATCTTTCATTGTTCAGAAAGAGAGCAAATAACATTTACATTATTAAAGATCATTTTCACTGACAGTCTAGATTTCAATCACTCTCAGAAACTCCAATTAAAATCACTGAAACTGTTAACACTGTGAAATCAATATCTTAATTAAAGATTTGTACACACATCTGCACTTTGTTGTTTCTGACGAGAGAATTCGCCAGAAAGAGGTATTCAGTCAGTGAGCGAGTGAAGGAAGCACCGGCATTTTAGCGATGACTCATCTGAACGCCTCTGATTGGCCAATGCTTTAATAAGCTCAAAAGAATCATGTGTGATTTGTTATAATGCGCAGCGCTGTATAAACACATCTATCTCTGGCTAAGCGCCAGCAAGCAATCACAGATCTGAATTTAGCAGCTGATAATATGACTCGCTGAACGTACTTGCACCAGTGTGATTGTATTAAAATTAATAAAATCTTAATCGGCTATTTTTTGTCTTTTGGAAGCTGCATTAAACTTGACTCCCCTCTGTTATAAGCCACACACGTACAACAAACTAATATCACAGTGGTATCGTGTACTGTAATCGAATGTAGCCCAAGTTATTACCTGTTGAACAGTAGACAGCACACGCGGTGTTCATCTAATAAGGATCTCCATCGCTAGCAAATAATAACCTTTGCAGATTTCAATTCAGTGCAGTTCCAGCCACGTTTTCAACGCTCTTTCTGTTCTTAAACGTTACAACTCCGAGTGAACCACTTCAGACGCTCAGCGCGTGCGGCAGGGAACTAAACGACTCATTCAAACTGATTCATGAACCAATTCACTCGTTTGCCAATTGGTTTGATCAAGCCTTTGAACAGAATTGACTCAAAAGAATGAATCATTCGCGAATGGGCATCGCTCATTGCCCAGAGAAAAGTAGACGGCGCGTTTGGAATAAACTGAAGCATTATAGCATTAAGATAAAGTAACGAGAGGAGCGTCGCCCACAGTAACGAAGTAAAAGTACAGATTTTCCCCCCAAAATTTACTCAAGTAAGAGTATAAAGTACCCATCTTTAAATGTACTCCAAAAAGTATTCGTTACCCCAAAAAATTACTCAAGTAAATGTAACGAAGTAAATGTAACTCGTTACTACCCACCTCTGCCTTTTGGGTGAACTATTCCTTTAAAGTTGGTTGACTGGCTTCGTCCAGTAATGCAATGGTACAAAACTGACAGGACGAGGAAAATATGACTTTTGTTTATAAGTGTAATGCAATATAATTTAACTCTTCTATTTTCCTGTTAAGAATGACCTATGGCAAACATCAGAAAAATATTGTGAATTATACTACAGCATATTAAAAGTTTTTATATGGTCCCAAAGTGAATTACAATCTATTTCAATTTAATAATTTAAATTTCATATCTCATGTAGTTTATAAAAAAACTACTGTATTATTTTGCTAGTGAATGAACGAATCTTAGAGCTACAACTTTAGTCTAGTGCATTTCATGTAACTGAATGTGTGTGTGTGTGCTTCTCCGTCTCCGTAAGGGATCTTGGAGCCAGTGCTGATATGGTACATGCTGTTCAAGACAGGAGTTTTCCTCATCATATCAATAACTGTAGTGCTGATAATTGTGTGCCAGAAGCACTGAAAAAGACCTGAATTTGTAAATTAAAAACTATATCCTTCTAATAAATCATGTTCTCCATGTATCTTCTCTTGCATGATGTAAAAAAAAAAAATCAATATTCTTCTTAGGCTGAATCTGTAAATATCAAATTCAAATGTCCGATGCTCTTGTGGATCCTGACCTTTTCTTTCTGCATAGTTCTTGATTTCTGAAGTTACAGAAGATGATGTAAAAGAACACTTTTTTTACAGGTAAAGCTTTGTGTTTTATAATGTCCTATCAGCATTTTTACTAACAACTAGCTAACTAGTTAAATAAAGCCATGTTTATACATTTTCTCAAGTCTCGAATCCAGGAAAGCCTATCACATTGATCAATAATTATTTGTATAAGAATCTGTCAAAGACAATATAGCTTTTTTTTTTTTTTTGAACTTTGAATTGAATATAAATGACTGCATCTTACATTTTCAGGGGAAAAAAGTTAAATGTTCTTTGTAAATAATTTATAAACAAAATTTATTTCCTCTACACGGTTAATTATACTGTTATATAATTTACACAAAATAATGACGGGATTTCAACACTTGGGGGCGCTCGTGTTTATTTTCAACAGCCTTTTCCAATACACCTTCTTTAGAGCGGTTTATTCCTGTTTATCTGGGCTTTTTATTGCCAGTCATATATATATATATATATATATATATATATATATATATATATATATATATATATATAAACATAACATTAGCTATTCTGACACACAAGTCGCTCATCCTTAGGAAATATTCAGGTAAATAACATTGTGCAGCAGCATGGCATATTAAAAAAAATACTTAAACATTCCATTGAATTCATTTTTGTAACAACATAATATACCACAAAATAATCGCCATTGAGAATAATGACAAAAATATATATATTTATAAAATAAAACATTTGGATATATTACAATTAACTACATTTTCCCTCGTTTACCCAACAGTAAATAAATCCACGTGTGCTGTTATTCGGAAACATTATCTCAACGTATTTGTCTAAGTGAAGGTCTCGCTGATGTGACACGAGGATCTTATCCAAACACGTCAATATGACGTCCGAGAGCGTTTACATTAAGGACAGAAGTTCAGTGATCGAGACAAATGAGCACAAACAATTCGTGGAAAAAAAAATTTAAGAGAGAAAAAAACAAAAATGTATATAAATATATAAACTTTCTCTTAATATTTCTCTATATTTAGGTTTATATGAAATGTGGAAAAAGCTGATCATTAAAAAAAAAAAAAAATCTTTAAAAGATACAGAGGTTCTCTTTTAATACAAATTAACTTTACTTTGGTGGCAGGCTGTTTGGAATAATAGCAACAACCACAAGAGTAATTATACCCTGAGTTAAGGTACATGTAGTCAATTAGGAGAGTTGTTACAAGAAAACAACGAACCACTGAAGTTGAACAATTTTCCATGTTCTTTATTTTGGCCCCCCAGGGTCAGATGGGAAACAAAAAAAAATGGTACAACCACATGAAAATACAAGAAACATGAAAGCTACACCACTGGTCCCTAAAATAAGTGTAGACTAGTAATTTTCATGTATGAGGGGGTACAAAAATTCAGGGAAAATGTCATGGCAAGTAAAAAATAAAAACAATGAGGTCGCTCTCAGAAAGAAAGACTAAACTCAGCATATTCCAAGGTGTTTTCCGTCACAAAAAGAGGAAATCAACTGTGTATGCATTTCAAGAACCAAATGCTTTAGAAAAAAAAACCCATGAGAGAAAAAAAAGGAACCAATACATCATAGGCTTTGCTTCACTCAGAGCGAGTAGAAGCACTTGGTTTTGTTCTTGGTTGTTTTGCAGATTTGCTGGTGTCACTATTCCAAAAAAAAATAATAAGCTTTGATCAAAGATTACAGTGTCTTCAGTAATCTTAGAAAAAAAATTGCTGAAAAAACGTAACAAGTAGCATTTAAGAACCATTTGAGCCGGTCTATGCATCACTGAAGACCAAAAAAAAAAATAAAAATAAAAAACCTGACATTTACGAAAAAAAAAAAATAAAAAAAAAAAAAAAGGAAGATGAAAATCTCCCTTTTCAACATACAAACAATAAAAGAGGGTGGGGGCGAGGGAATGGGCAAAATACAGCAGCATGGCACATTGGTATGCCTTGAGGTTTATTGCGCATCTGACCTTCACCTTTTCATTAGATATCAGTCTACAAGTACAAAATGAAGGCTAACAGAGGACTTTTCATGGAATAATCACCTTTATTCAAACAGTAAATGGAGTCATTGACAGAGCCCGTGTGTTCACGAAATGTTCAATGACTACCTGAATGAATGGTGAAATTGGGTTTTGAAATTAAAATGGAAGATAATCTATAAATGTGCTACAAAACCTTGAAATGGACTTCTGGCAGTTCCTTATATTGCAGGTCAAAAGGGGATTGAACATGAGGAAATGAAAAGGGGGAGGAAATCTGATTATGCAACCGATTCCTGTTTTCCTGTGAGGCCAAGTACAAAAGTTGCGCTGCAATGCTCCGTCTCCCTGAAAAAGGCAAACCTTTCCAGTGCGAGGACAAAACTGAAATGTAAAACACCAATGAACGGACACAGAATGAGGCTTTTTTGCTTTAAAATATGCTTTGGTAACTCAGAGACAGATCCTGAGGTTCCCCCTGAAAACACTGCTGAGATTCGCATTTGGCAGAAAATAATTTCATTTTCATTTCATTTTATTGGAGGATAACCCCTTGAGATGAAAACATCTAATTTTCGAGGGGGTGCTCGAAATTTTTACACAGTGGAGTGAAATTGATAAACATGGTCCTTGATAAATAAATTCAGACTAGAGAAACCCCACACAACATGGCTGCAATTTTCTTCCCTGGATAACTTGAATAATAAATCATTTGCCACTTAAGTCCCAGCAACACTTACATGGTCTCGTCTGCCATCAATATTACTTTGAGAGTGAGAAATGGGTCTCAAACATGGCATAAGTACAAATCAAATGATTAGGCCTCTGGGGGTCTCATGTGAGCTCAAAGGCAAAGAGCAAAATGTTTTTTCTGATGCTTAGAAATCAAATGGCTTAGGTGGGGTCCAGCTTTAGATGCAACTTGAGTCTGAACTTTGGTTCAAGGTTTTTTGTAAACATTGTTATATTGACAGATTCCTGGGACTCAGACGTCAACAAGTCTTTCCTGGCCACAACAAGGCTTTTTACCCAGTCAAAACTGTTTGCAGGGGCCTTTGAGGTGCTTTAAGTGCTACAAACATAAGAGTGCTTCTCACAAGAGCTTAGAGCCCACAAATTAAGTGGGCAGAGAGGTAAAGATGTCAACGCACTGCCTAGTTGAAGATTTCGATAGAGTGTTATCAATAGTCGTCAATGGAGAGCAGAGGCTGGGAAACGCGGTAGAGATCAGGCACAGTCACCTACGATCACAAGCGGGGCAAGGAGCTGGCGTAGTTCAGCAGCGCACACTGGCCCTCGGTGCTGGCTGCCTGCGGTCTTCCTGCGGAGGGCCAGCTTGGACCTGGAGGAAGGAGACAGCAGCAAGGAGCCAGAGCTGAAGGAGAGGAGAAGCGGGGAGGTAAGCTCCTTCTCTAACTGCTGCTGCTCCTCACTCTCTTCCCTCTCAGCCAGCTGTCGGTTCATGGCTACGGCCTGCCCCGCAAAGAACGTCAGGTCCTGAGCACTACCACCCCTGGAGAAAGAACACAGAATGCAAGGATGGCATGATTAACGGTCTGCTATTCTCGGTCAAAAATATAGAGTGGAGGAACTCTCTCATCTTTTCTCATCTAAGACTCATCTTTTTCACCTGCACTTAACCAACTAACACTAGCACTTTTTCTTTTCTTGTCTTTTAATTTAAAAAAAAAAAAAAAAAAAAAACCTACCTATGCGTTCTATACTAGACTAACTGAGACTTGTCATGGCACTTGTATACTGTTGTTGTTCCCTTGTTGACCTGACGGCTTCTATTGTTCTCATTTGTAAGTCGCTTTGGATAAAAGCGTCTGCTAAATGATTAAATGTAAAATGTAAATCTAACTATGATGTCACTTCTGGTTCCATCGTCCCAGAGTCAATGGGTTTTTTTTTGTATGGGATTTTTGTAAAATCCCTAAAATAAGGTCCGTGGTTCACACAGGCTCGAGATATTTTCATGTTTTACTCTATGACATAAAACACACCAGTTACACCCCACTCATGATTTTTTTTTTTTAACTGATACGTTTCTCAAAAAAGACTAACAAGTTGATATTTGGGACTACAGGCGCCGGAGACATAAAACATCACGCCGAACAGTTTATCAATTTTTTATGCCCTGAAATGCTACACGTCTTCAGCTGGAAGATGCTCGTTTATCGCTTTCTATTCCTACTGATGCGGAGGACTCTGGGTTCATAAGGTAAACCATTACAATTATTCCATGTAAACACCATATTTACCGGCATAGTCATGGTGAAAGTGAAACTTTTACCTTTAACATGGCTTTAAGCACTATGCATCGTTAATGTTTACAGCCACATGAAGCTGTTAGAAAGCATGAGGATTTCCTAGAAGCAAGGATAAAATAACATTGTGTACCCACCCTAACAAAGCTGAATTATAGTACTTTATTCACTAAAACAAGTTTAATTTAATTTCATATCCAAAAACTTGCTCAACCGGCTGTTACGTACTAGATTAAATGCACTCGAATTTTATTGAATAGTTCTTGGAGACACGTTTTTAATTAAAATATTCATCTTAAATCAAGGATTGTTATTTAGTTATAATTCTTTCATTTATTCACTATTTTTTTATTATCGTCTCATTTCAGTTTGGCTCTAGTTTTGTATTTATTCCAGTTTATATGAAAAGGTTCATGTAGCGTGGATTAAAATTAATATACAGAGTAAATCCTTTTCACTGAACACGTTAAAAATAAGTTTGAAAAAGTTACAGGAAGCTTGATGGTGGTGACGGTGAAGGCGAGCGACCGGGGTGCTGTAGTTCGTTTATAGGATAAGTTTAGCTTTTAAGTTCTGGTACTTTTATTTAGAAAACGTGAAAGTTTCATGAACTATAATTGAACACCGAGCTTATTTTGGCAATTATTTCAAAAGCCTATGGAAAAATCCTGTTGGCTTTTTGTCAAAGGAACCAGTGTAATGCTAACAGCAGATCCGCCTACAGAGTGACGTCATAGTTCCCCCAGTCTATTGCTGCTGAAATTTATAAGTGTATCATTAAGCCCCCATTTTACTTTAAGCCAAATTGAAGAACAAACTGGCATGGCGTCATTCCAAACAACATCAATGTAAAACGGGGTTTGCTTGCCAAAATGAAATTTCTGAAAAAGTTGCTCTGGCGGGTAAACCACTTTGAACTACAGTTCCATTGCTCCAAGGCAATTTCTTATGACGATAGTTCACCCAAAAATGAACAATCTGTCTTTAATTGCAGGTTTGGAATGACCCTCATGTCATTCCAAACCTGCAAGATCTTCGTAACACAAATTAAGATATTTTTGTTTAAATCCAAGAGCTTTCTGACCCTGGATAGACTGCAGAGTTACTGACATTTTCCCAATCCTAGAAACGTTGCAAGGACATCTTTGAAATAATCCATATGACATCAACGTTGTGGTACTTTCATGAATGGCAGTGAACGGTGACAAGTTACTTCTGTTTTCTTTGCACACAAAAAGCATTCAACTGTAGCTTTGTAAAATTAAAGTTGAACCACTGATGTCACATGGGCCATTTTAAAAATGTCCTTACAACCTTCCTGGGCCTTGAACGTGGTAGTTGCATTTTTGTCTATGCAGGGTCAAAAAGCAAATTTTTTAATAAAAAATATCTTTATTTGTATTCCAAAGATGAAAGAAGGTCTTCCAGGTTTTGAAGGACATGAGGGCGAGTAATTAAATGACAGAATTTTCATTTTTGGGTGAAATAACCCTAATCAGTAGGTGTGCTCAGGTATTTCAAACTTCTTTTGACCCTCCAAGCGAAGAAGGAAAAATAACTTTGTTGCGAGTATATCAGGACATTTAGTATGCAATATACTCACCTCTGATGTAATATGAATGCAGACACAGTGTTGGGTGCACACTAAGGTGAAGAACAACAGAAATGTGTCAGAAAACATGATTTACAGCCCAAGAAGCAAATAATTAATGTGAAATAATCTCAGGAATCCTAGAGATGGAAATTAAAATGGACATACCCCCTTGACCCAAGGATGCTGCAGAACCTGGGCAGCACTGAGGCGGTCTTTGGCATCCTGCACCAACAGCTTGGTGATGAGGTCTTTGGCTGCAGGAGAGATGTGTGCCCAGTCCTTCTCTGGAAACTCGTACTTGCCTTCCTGAATACTCTCAAACAGCATGCTCTGTGGACGCATTGTGATAAGTGGTATTAAAAATCGATTTGCAGAAGCAAAAATCACCATTCAGCCTCAACCCTAAGGTTTTTTTTTACCTTTTTAAATTGGCAAAATGTAAATAAACTTGTGACAATGCAGCCCAAAATTGTCAAACTCTTACTATGAAACCAGGTGGCTAGACCTGCTACAATTCCATGGAAAGTTTTCAACTTTCTCCACTTTCGATACTGAACGATTTCCCAGAAAACCATGCATCTTGCCAAAGTATGTGGTGTACCTGGCAGGCTTGGCAGGGCTCTCCCCAATCCCAACCACAGTCTGTTCCACAGTGACCCACAAAGGGTGGGTATCCACTCAGCATGATGTAGAGGATGACACCAAGGCTCCACAGGTCACAGCGCTTGTCATAGATGCTAGCTTCCTCATTAAAGGCCTCCACCACCTCAGGAGCCATGTATTCAGCTGAGCCACACTGTAGGAATAAAAGAAACCTTTAAGTACATACTGTAAAAGTCCTCATACACAAGGAAAAGTCCACAAATTCCCCACATGGGTTTTAAAAGCCACAAGAACTCAGTGGGTAGAGCAGAGAGGAACAATCTTGGTTTCACTTCATGTTTACTATTACTGTCCCATCATCATGTCACTTGGTTGGACAACAAGTTCAAAAGTACAATAAACTACAAGGTGAGCTATCTAGAGCTACAGCATTTACCAGAGCTACCAGCACTCCCTCAGCTTGGCCTCTGCTGTTTGTTTTCACCTGCAGGGCATTATCAAGTTCATTGTTCGGAGTTAAGCTGGGGTGGCCTGATCCGATTCAGACCTGGGTGCGTCAGCAGACAACTGTTCCAGCAGGGCCCACAGGCTGCTGCCGCTGTCTGCAATATATCATGTGGAAACTAGTCCAAAAGGTTACTGCTTGGGGAGGAAAAAAGAAAAAAGGATTTAAGCCGCTCTACACCAGCTGGAGATAAACAAGTGCCAACCCTGCTAGAGTGTTACATAACACACACATACGAATGGACATTCTGAATGGTGCACTTATACTTAATGCAATGAAGAAACACTCAGGGGAGCGAACCAAGGAGGTTAGCGGGACATGAGCAAATTTGTTTATTTTTATGGAAGTGCAGCTGTCTGGTAAAAGATTGTTATACAGCTACTATATGAGTCACTGAAGCAAACTGAGGAAGCTGAAGACATTATGCCGATGTTTATTTGCAGGCCAAGGGGGAGGAGACTACATGTCCTTAGAGGACACTCCAAAAAATAAGCCAGGACTGCCATCTCTCTGACCCTGACAAATCTATGGCTAAGCCTCAGTAACCTCGCAAGCACACGACACGTTCCCTCAAACCGTCCGAGCTCTGTAAACATGACAGGGGCATCACTTTGAAGGAAACGCGATAGAGAAAAATAGTGTGCCACGATAAAAATGCGACTCTTTGGTTTTATCATAAGCAACCCTTGTAATCTGAAGTAAGAGTTTTTAGCTAACAAATCAAAGTTCATAAAAGATCACCTAATTGTACTAATCATACTACTTGTCCCACAACAGGAATAGAAGTAGATTGTGATTCAACAAATCCCAGACAGTCCAGCAATGATCCCCAATAGACAGTTTATTGTCTGGCTGGTTTTGCTTTCAGCATGACTGGGCTCTTACATAACGCTCCTCTGTCCACGAGGAATCTTAGATTTGCTGTCACTTAGAACCAGTCCCACCCGCTTCCTCTCATCATTAAAAAAAAAACAAAAAAAAAACGGTGTTTCCAGACAACATGTACGTTACCGAGTAAGGATTTGCATAGTTTGCTGGGTACAAGAGTGTTATTATGGTGCACAGAGCAAAAGAGGGCAAGCCTGAATGTAAACGATAAATAAGTCTTCCGGTTTCTGTCATTGACCACAAGCCACTGAAAGTTAACACTGGCATTGCGTAAGTCATAATAAATGTATGTTCTCGGATGTTTATGGTTCTCGGATGTTTATGAAGGAAATGATATCATGGCAAGACAGGACTTTAGCTCTGGCAAGACCAGGGAGTTTCCCTGGTCACTGTTCTAGCAAGTAAATCAGGGATAGGCAACTTCGGTCCTGGAGGGCCACTGTCCTGCAGAGTTTAGCTCCAACCCCTCATTAAACACCTGAACAAGGCAATCAGTGTTTTCGGGATTATAAGATAGATACAGGCAGGTGAGTATTTATGAGGGCTGAAGCTAAACTCTGCAGGATAGTGGCCCTCCAGGACTGGAGTTGCCTATCCCTGAAGTAAATCCACATCAACAGTATTCAAAGTGATAGTTTACCCAAAGTGAAAACTGTATAATCTGTAATTCAATGTTCAAAACCCACAAGATTTATCAAGCACGTTCAGCTTCCATTTATCATATTTGAAGTGTTAATAAATTTTTTAATGGGAGTAAATGGCTAAATTAAATCGGTTCATCACGAAGTGAGTGCAAGTCTTCTAAAGACTTGGATTAAACTTCTCAGTTCAGTTAGATTACTTTAAAGAGGTCTTCATAAACTTTATGATCAGTTTTAGAGGTAATAATTTAATGAAGAAACAATCTCAGTTTTCATTAGAAAAAAATAAATACCTTTGCATGTTTTGAAGATGAACATGTCTCTTTGTTTGGAATAACGTGACCATTTTTGATTTTGGGAGAACTAAACCCATTATGCTACAGAGAGAAAAGTCAATGCTTGAAATTAGTTGACAAAAAGGTAAAATGCCACACAGAACTGTGCTCTGGATTTGTTCTTGAACATCCTGGTGCAGTTACGCTTAAATCAAAAATGTAAATGGAGAGGGTTCACCATCACAAGTTCTGATCCACCACCTTCCAGGTGCAGAGGAAACTCTTAATAAAAAAGGAAAAACTCCTAGACATCAGAAAGAGCAGACCATACAAAACCAAAAATATCTAGCAACCCAGTCTGAACACTTCAAAAGCATCTGAAAACCCCAGGGTGTGGTGAAAAGACTGAGGTATGGGTGAAAAGATTTCCATGAGGAATTTTGTTTATGGTCTCGGTTCATGAAGACATTCACATTAAAATAACCTTGCCTGTTCCCTTCAGACTCGGAGAGCTAATAAAAACTCGTTTACGGTGTTCCTTGATCTGTGTAATCTTAACAATTCTGTGACCCAAGGTACCGATTCACATGAAAACAGATGTTCAACGCTCACAAAACTTGGTTACTGGAGGTGGTTACTTTGAGGTTTATTGGCTTTGGCTTTAAATCAATAACCTTCATCTGTGCTCTACTTATTTTGATATCTAGAAGTCCAATGCAGTGAAGTGGCAATAAAAATGGCATTTAAAACACTGGCTAGATTTAGTGGCTTGATTTATGTAACACCAAATTAAATGTAGGTGACACTATATGTCTATATGTAAACATAATTGTGAATCAGCCTTCAAAAATCTTTAAAGGGGTCATATGATACGATTTCAAGTTTTCCTTTATCTTTGGAGTGTTACAAGCTGTTCGTGCATAGATAAGATCCCTAAAGTGGCAAAGACTAAAGTCTCAAACCCAAAGAGATATTCTTTATAAAAGTTAAGACTCATCCACATCCTCCAAAAATGGCTCGTTTAAATAAGCCCCCACGTCTATGTCACTGTGTGGGAAGATTTGCATAACCTGGCAAAATATTCACGCAAAAAAAGGCTTTTATTCTCGCTGTAGCATTGTTGCTGAAGCCTCCATGGCATGAAGATGCCATGTATTTCTTTGTGAAAGCGAAACTACTTTGTCCTTTCAAAAGAGCACACAACAACTAGAAATCAGTGGTTAAGTTGTTTTTAAAACACTGTTCCAGAACAGTTCAAACCAAATATTCATACGTGCGAGATACATTTTACGGAGGACTAGGACTGTTTCCTGTGAGAGTAACCTACAATGCCAGTGTTCTGACAAATAATGCTGACTCACAGCCTGTAAGTACATTTTCATATTGAAAGGATTTGCTACTGACGTGCTACTGCAGTGTAGAATAGTGCTTGCTGTTTGTCGCTTCTCCAATCACAAATGCAGACATGGTTTTATGTTTATTCAGGGCAATACGCAACATGTAAAAATGTGTCAGTATGTGTCATTATAATCAGTAATTACTGTATGTCCCCACTGGAATGCTTCAAAAGCCTCGTTTGTAATGTGTTTTTCTGGTTTTGTCTCATCGTGCATCTGTATCAGCGTATGTTAAGGGGCGTAACATTTCAGTCACATGCTTGAGGTATTCGGCCAATCACGATCCACTGAATAGCTGGCCAAACAGAGCACACCACAATTTAATTGCAGCACGTTATTTACCATTTACTCTAATTTAATATGAGATCATATAGGTCATTGGCAATCCTGCGGATGTCCTTGCAATGTGGTAATATCCTTACTGTCTATACAGGCTCAGGGAGCTCTCAGATTCCATCCAAAATATCTTAATTTGTGTTCCAAAGATGAACGCAGGTCTTAGGGGTTTGGAATGTCATGAGGGTGAGTAATTAATGACAGTTTCCATTTTTGGGTGATCTATCCCTTTAATGTACACGTGTTAAACTCACCGGAGTCAAGAGCTCAGGGGTGGAGATGGGAGATCGGTCACTATTCAGTTTGATCCCACTTCCCAAATCAAAATCGCAGATCTTCACAGGAGAGATCTACAGAAGAAAAAAAAAAAAAAAAAATCCATAAATTCCACTGTAAAATTAGTTAAAGGATTAGTTCACTTAATTCACCACCCAACACCCCCCCCCCCCATGTCATCCAAGATGTTAAGTCTCGCTTTCTTTAGTTGAAAAGAAATTAAGGTTTTTGATGAAATCATTCCAGGATTATTCTCTTTATAATGGACTTCAACAACTACCAAATGGCTGAAGGTCAAAATTACAGTTTCAGTGCAGCTTCAAATGTGCTCTACATGAGACCAAAAGCTGTTGCATGTTCAAATAACACATTAACATTTTTTGTAAACGACGTTTGACTATGTCTTTGCACGTTCGACTTTTAAACACAGAGTTGGTACAACCACCTACATCACGCGCGACCTTTTCAATGAAATTAAGTATTCTGTGAAGTCGTGGACACGCATTGCACAGTATTGCAAGGCGAGCATTTCAGTTTCTAAAGCATATAAAAAATTTTTAGGAAATGACCAATCGTTTCACTAGATAAGACTCCTATTCCTCATCTGGTATCGTGTAGAGGCCTTTGAAGCTTCACTGAAAATGTAATTTTGACCATTTGGTAGCTGTTGAGGTCCACTATAAGGAGAATACTACTGGAATGTTTTCATCGAAAACCTTAATTTCTTTTTGACTGAAAAAGACCGATATAACATCTTGGATGACATGGTGGTGAATAAATTATGAAGAAATGTTTTATTTGAAAGTGGACTAATCCTTTAAGAGTGCCCACTGAGTTTTTCTAAACACAAACGGGTCAAACGTTTTCGTTCAAGAGCACAAAAAGCACGTAAAATGTTACTGTACCCAACAGATTTGTCAAAAATCTGGTCAGAAATGCAGTGCATGTGTGTTCTCCTCAGATGTCTCATGTCTCCTCATGTACAGAGAGAGACTCACCCTGTCACTATGTTCACAGAGGATGTTCTCGGGCTTTAGGTCTCGATGTGCCATCCCTATAACAAAACATAACAAACAATTATCTATATTGATAATATATAGAATGCATAATAACATTGTGTTGTATCAACACTAGGGCTGCACGATTAATCGCATGCGATTGTCATGCGTGTCTTGTTAGTAAAGCTGGTTCTGTGATTGGTACTTCAATTCATGCGATTCATCTGCGAGTATGAACGCGATATTGCATAGCTTGTCAGCGAACTACGGCTCTGTCCATTTAGTGCCGCTCCATTTGAAAGAAGGTGATGGACATTTACTGGTAATCACAGAACCGGCTTTACTAACGAGACACGCATGGCAATGGCATGCGATTAATCGTGCAGTCCTAATCAACACTAAAGGTCTCAACCTTTGTTGTGTAGGAAGTCCAGAGCACTGGCGATGTCCTGCACCACTATGCTGGCTTCCTGCTCATTGAAGTGTTGTCTTCGGTGTATGTGAGTCAAGATAGAACCTGTGAATAAAAATGGATGCATAAAGATTTAGGATTATAGATTCTTTACAAAATGAATACAAACCAGTTTTAAAAAGTGTTTTTTTTTTTATCTTCATGTTTCTCGGGTGTCTTATGCTCACGAAGGCTGCATTTATTTGATGAAAAATACACACAAAAAAACTATTTAAAATAAAGGAATAGTTCACCCCAAAATGAATGATTTTCATCATTTAGTCACCCTCATCACTCCAAACTGGAATATGTTTTTCTTATATTGAACTCAAATGAACATAAGAATAATTGAAGAAGTTGAAAGTAACAATTGAACTGAAACAGTTGAGGTCCCCATTGACTTCCATATCAGGGAAAGAAATATGGAAGTTAAAGGGGACCATCAGCTGATTGTTTACCAGAATTTTCCAAAATATCTTTTTTTTTCTTTCTCTACAACATAAGAAAACTAAAACTTTCATTTTTGGGTGAACTATACCTATAACTTAGTGGTTTTAATTAAAACAATACAATGAAACAATTTAAAAAAATAAATAAATAAAAAACCCACAACCCACACACAACTTACCGCCTCTCAGTTTCTCAAAGACTAAATAAAAATTGTCCTCTTCCTCAAAGTATTCAACCAGTTCCAAAATGTTTCTGGTGAGAAAAGACATTAACATTATCCATCAATTACATGGCAAGGAGGCTTAAAGGAATCTTTTTCAATTAGTCTTAATGAGCTTCTCAAGCTTTGTTCCAAAACCTCGTCTTGCGGTCTATGTAGGCAGCAGTCTAAGGCGGCATCCTGATAATCATAAAACTCAACTCCAATTGGTTTCAATACAGTTTTCATTTAACCAAGCTAACCGCATGATACATGAATAATCTAATCACATCAGAGCAATTTTTAAATCAGTACTTTAGTTTAGTTTGAAGTATTAAATAAAATTTCTCTACCCTTGGCCACCATGTTGGACTTATTTTTGTCACAATGCACTTTGGGATTTCGGTGACCATTAAATGCTATTTTTCCCTTATATGCAATGAGTAGTGTCACACAGAGAATCCTGTACCTGTGGCCCTGGCACTGGTAGAGCATTTCCACCTCCCTGAAAACACGGCTCCTACTGTGGCCTGGCCTCTTCTCAATTATCTGTATGACATTGAAACATCATATTAGTGACCTAATACCAGTGACCAGATCTGCATGTCCTTCTGTGGATAACTCTCAGATTAGCAAGCACACAGATGACACGCCACTGCCTGCCTACAAAAGAACATCTCGGACTACTAATTCAGCAGGTCGCCACATGGTCAGCAGGCTTTACAAACTGGAGGACTAGACAGACAATCAGGTCTCACAACAAACAGTTAACAATTGTTAACAATTAATTTAATGCACCCTTGCAAAATAAAAAAAATAAATCTTTAAGACCAAACTTACCATCGCCAAACCTTTGAACAGTAGTATGTTTCTAAAGGGCTTGGGGTTTAAAAAAAATGAGTTGTCTCTCTTAATTCAATGCATATACTGGTTTATCTACCATCTGTCCCTTTGACTGTACCTAATAAAATCCATTTACACTGGCATACGACTATTATTCCATGTTATGTCCATTCATTTTAATATGTAGATAAGCATGGCTACAGTATCCCAAAAGGTTAAGCATTAGCCAAACACTTCAACCTAATTATACAATCCACAGCAAATGGGATGCAAACTACAAAATTCATCTATCTACAGCTTCCATAAGAGCACCAGATCATAAGACTCTTGGAATCTGACAATATTTCATGACATCAGCAATGTGGAGAACCTGGCATTTTCAATTTTGCATTCCCTTTGGCAAGTTACAGAACATTTGCGATGAAATGACACATGAAGTGATGTATCAAATTGATGTAGCAAGAGATACCGCACTGCTTTTTCAAACATTACATGTCCTGCTAAACAATATCAACAACTGCAAAGAGGAAGTTTCTCTGCTGAGCAGGCACTGTGGTCATTTATATTTTTGTTCCACAGGTGCAGCAGCAGCACAGTAGCTGGAAGGACATTGTTCCAGAGAGAAGTACACATAAATAAAATGGACACAGCTCAAATGACCATGAATGAAAGCTAGAGTCCTGTATTTCCTGAAGAGGGCTGAAACACTGTTACAAAGCCACCTGTCCCAGCATAAACCCCCTTTTATTCTTATGCAACACTCTACATTGAAGGTAGGACACAAAACTAAGAGCCAAAGTTTGCTTCCCTCAATTCAAATTCTTAGTGTCAAACACTTGGGAGTCTTCAGTAATAAACCACTGACACTCTAACATAATTTAAGAGAACATACTAACAATGTCCTCCTGCTACTCAAATTTAGATTTAGAGTTTTGCAGAAGAATCCAATCTTTAAGCCTGTTCCCCTTTTAGTCTTAGTCTGTTCAGATTGCACAATATCATTTCTATTAATCCGTCACATTTTTGATGCACCAGAAATAGCCCTATTCATTCCATTAAAGGTATAGTTCACAAATGAAAAATTAAACCGTCATTTACTCACACTTATGTCATTCCAAACCTGTATGAGCTCGTTTCTTATGTTGAATGTAAAAGATGATATTTTGAAGAATGCCGGTAATCAAACAGTTGATGGTCACCACTGACTTGGAAAGTTCCCACTGGAAAGTTTTCCTTTTCGTATTATGGAAGTCAATGGGGACCAACAACTGTTTGACTACCGGTATTCTTCAAAATATAATTTTACATTCAACATACTCATGCTCATACAGGTTTGGAACGACATGAGGGCAAGTACTGTAAATTATGATAATTTTCATTTTGGGTGAACTATTCCTTTAAGGGGCAATTTAAATCAATAAATGAAATATTAGAATTCTATTAAAATACATAATTGTATTACATTAAAATAAATTTTATAATACATTTAATTTTCTCTATACATCAGAATATTATAACAAACTATACGTGTTTTTGTTTTGTTTTTTATGTCGCTTAATTTTTCAGCTCCTATTTAGTTTTTGTTTGTTTTTTTTTTGTCATGAAATTAAAATGAAGCAAATAATTTTTAAATATACTTTAATTTGCTACTCAAGCTTTTTATTTTCTGGTTGAAATCAGAGCAATCATAAAGAGAGTATGGCTTAAGAGGGTATTTTGCTAGTGCAACTGGAGTTTAACCTGAACATAGATAAGACACTGATCATTCGATGGTTGTAGGAGCACTGACAACAGTTTGTTTGCCAATATGCGGCTTTAAATAAAATGGGGTGCTGATACTTGCCTTTACTGCATATTCTTTATTGGTGATCAGATTGATGCAGGTCTGAACAACAGCATAAGCCCCTTCTCCAAGAATCTCATTTTGTAGTTTGTAAACATCTGCAGAGAAAAATGTTTATAGTTATACTCTACAGACAGTGAACCTCTACTCCAGGCTTGAGCATTTACTGTACGGAAGATAAAAAAAGGGGGGTTGCCTTCAAAACGTCCGGAGAAACTGTCAGTGGCTCTGCATCGTTTTTTCTTTTTATTTCTCTTCTTGGCATCAGGGATATTGATGGGCTGGCTGGATGGCATGTCTTTAAAAAAAACAGTTAAGATGAACAATGTGTGCCAAGTCCATCACTCTAATCTGCTATGAACTTTGCCTAACAAAGCATGAGAGATATGCAATACCTCCTCAAGTATCTCATCAGGGTTTACGTCAACCTCAAAGACTGATAATGACAATCAATATTAAGGAAAATGTAGGCAAAATAGCTGTACCAGGCCTTGATGAGCGGTCTAACTTGAAAGATGAGTCAACATGGAGTTCCAAATCTATTAATTCATCAGTTTTGAAAGGGTTTTGCCCCTGGGAACAGGAGAAAGTGTCAAATTAAAGTCTGCTATTTCACATAAAACACTTTCTGGTAAATCTCAAGTCGTTACCAACCTTGAAGGAGCGATGGAATCCTGTGACCTCTGTAATTTTGTTTTGCACCATGTTTTCAAATGGTCAGATAATAATATGCAGCTTTGTGTCTTAATTACTGTGCAATGGCTCCTCTCAATCAAATATACTGATCACCTCTGATCTGATCACCTCAAGGTGGTCTTCAACAGATGACTCCTGTTTACACAGACAGACAGAAACAGCATCAACATGGCCCTGAACAGATGCTCTTGAGAGACTAAGAAGAAAGCTAATGTAACGTTACCGACTTTTAATATTTTTTACATTACGAGAGGCAAAAAAGTTAGGAAACTTGACAAAAATAAATAAATACTATTGAATTAACTTGATATTAAGGTTGAGAAATAGATCAACTGACAATTCCTATGCAAGTTATTAATCTTAACAACAACAATTAACAATCTAATCTTACTTTACAAGCTGTCAGAGGCTATTTTTAATCAGGATGACCAAGTAACCATTCTCTGGGCTGCATGCGGTTGCAGTCAGAAAGACTGGAGTTTTTTTTTTTTTTTTCTCGAAGAGATTTGCTGAAATCATTATTTAAGTTAGTGGAAAGGGAGTCATCTCTTACCCCGATACTAGCCTCGAGACGCCAGCGTTTACGCCGTTGCTCAACCCACCGTGTAATAACGTTACTACTCTGTGTTTGTCAATTGTAAACTGAAGTTGAGAGCTCTACGCATATATAACATCGTATCTTGCACTCCGCCCACTCTGCATTCCACATCCAATCAAAATGATTGCTTTGAAAGGCAGAATTAAAAAATCTGAACACTATTGGACATTTCAATCTTAGGGGCGGAGCATCCCGTTTCTAGCGTCATCTAATCAGAATCAAACTTAAAATTGATTTGTTTATTGCCCCATCTAGTGGGCAGTGGAAAAATTAGTACAATTTTAAAATGAACACACTTCAGGATATTTAATATATTACATATTATACATTATATATATATATATATATATATATATATATATATATATATATATATATATATATATATATATACAATTATTGTTTAATTTCATATAAATATGCATGAGTTGATGTAAATATAGTTGGGAACAGTATCTATATAGTATCTTTAAACTTAATTGGTGAGGTTTTTAAGCATTTTATTGTTAGATTATTTTAATATAACTTATATTAATTAATAAAATTCACGTTTAGAAAGATGTAGTGAGCAGGCAGAATGTGTGGCTCACTGCAGCCATCCACTGATCTTCATGCATTAATTACTTTAGTTTAATGTAGTACCCAGTTGTTTATAGTATTCGAATCACTGATCTATATATGACTCTCTTTTATAGATCAGTGATTCGAATCCATTTCTGCTCTCTGGCTGGCTGCCAACGCATCTCTCTTTCTAGGCTACATATAATCCATTTAGATTTTCCATCCTGTTCACGCAGGAAAGTTTTGGGAGTGACATTTAAAACCCACATAATCCCTCATATACAAGTCGAAATTGCCGTGATAACCGAAGCAATGAACAGGAGAAAACATAATTTATCACACCAGATGTGCAATAAGCAGTTTAACTGCAGACTAAACGAATTATAGAAAAGTGTTAATTTTCTAATCAAAAAATTTTTCCCCACAGCTGCATCTTTACATAATTTTATAATAAAACCAGTATCACGACGTTAACTACTACTAAATAAATACATTTGATCAAAATCAACTTAAACGTAAAAGATGTGCAGGACTCGAAAGGCAACTGTTATAGAATTGTATTTGTCTCATTTATGTGCCATGTCTACAAGATTTCTTTATGGCGTGTCGTGTGGATAACAAATGACAAAAAACTCTCTTATAAAAATACAATCTGTTGACAAACAAAATATTTCTTAATCAGCAACTGTGTGCTGCGTGGAGTTTTGATTAATGCAAAATCAATCATCTTCTATGTTGTCATCAGTCAACAAGACGACCTGAAAACGTGAACGTAATATGTTCTCGCGATATTTAATGTCGAACGTAACGCACGTAGACAGGGTGGAAATCCAGTCTAGCTAGATAAACGCTTTCATTTGAATTAATGTCTGTTTAAAAAGAAGATTTGAAAACTTTGAGAAATCGATTTAAAGTAAGTGTCATAGTAAGTGCACTAAAAATAATTGCTCATGAACACAAATATTCTAAGCAGATATACGATGTTTTGTTGTTGTCTGCTAGCTCAAGCGTCTGCGGACGTCCCTGATTGTTTACGTTGGTGAGATGATGTTCTGTTAGTTTTATCACTAAAGTCATTGGATTGCTTATTGTTTAAACACTATCGATCATGTGCATATTATTCTACTAATTGCGTTTACGTCTGCTGTGTTTGCACATCCACATTTGAATTTACTACGTGCCATTCACTGAAAGTTATTCATATGAAAGTGTGTATAAGAAATACTGAAATATGTCATATTTTGTCACATTTATGTAGCCTAAATTAGGCCAATTGTTATCCTAGGGTGCAGGTCTGGCTGGAACAGGAACCACCCCACTACCTCAACTACAAGCAATCACCATGGAGGGTAACGTATGCCATTATCCGTACTATACTTTAATTTGCTGGTTCAATATTCATGCATATTAAACCCAGTATAAGTAGAACTAGAATGCAATGTTCCACCAGGTTGTCAAATGTCCTGCTCGTTTTTTGGGTGCAAGAGGACCTACAATAGTCCGGAAGCACTGAATAGTCATCTTCAGGACCATCAAAAGAACACTGCCCATTCTCTTCCAGGTATAACATCAACATGCCATTTATTTTGGTTTGTTTTTTACTATTGCCCTTGATGAATGAAATGCTGTTTGCAAACATTTAATAAATTAATTTATAATCATAAACGGTGTCTTTTACTCTTTAGGGAAAACCTTCCTATGCTCTCATATAGGATGTGATGGTTCATTTAACAACATGCAGCAGCTAATGGAACATATGAGGCACCATTACAAGCCAAATAACTTTTTCCTGTGAGTTCTTACAGATTTGCTTTTAGTTTTCTTTCTTAATAAGGTTATTTAATTTTACTCTTTCTTGCCAGTCCATAATTTCTCATAAAGGTGCTCTTATTTGGAATTGTCTCAATTAAATGGTGCATAATGCCACCAAAGAAAAGTCTGTTGTTACACTGGAAGATCATCTTCTGATGTTTTTGTTTGTTTTTTATTTTAAAATAATGAGGTCAAACAAACAAAAAATAATGCAATGACATAGTTAAAACATCTGGTAGTTTGAGTTTTCATAAATACCACTTTGTATCTTGCACATTTTTTGACAGATAAAATGTTACATTCAGTTGTTGCTGAATTATTGTTTTTTTCAATTTGAGGGTACATAAAGGTTTTATTTATTTATTTATTTTTACTTTTCTAGCACTTATGTTCTGCTCTAATGTTTGTTTCAGCTTTATGCTTCTTCATTATCATCATTTTTATGTCCTTTAGGTGCGAGAGCTGCAGGGCCAAACTGCGTTCTTACCGCACTCTTCTCAAACACCTGCAGACCTGTGCTAAAGTTGCTAAGAACAAGGCTGCAAAAATAGAGACTGGAATGGCACCTGACGGAGATCCCACCAATGTTCTGCCCGCTTCCACTGACATGGAATCATCTGGACCCCTCTTAGCCCCAAATGCACCTGAGGAGATGGAGTCTATGCCATCTATGCCCTCTTTGCCCACAAATCCAACACTGGCAAGCATGCCAGTAACCCAGCGGCCTGCAGAAAACAACGCATTTGCTAACCCCATACCTGCAGGGCCTGTAACTGTGCCGCTTGCCACTCTAAATCCTGCCTCAATCCAAAATCTTCCTTGCCAACCAGAATCTCCCTACAGCTCCTTTCCACCTACTCTGTCTCCTGTTAACCAAGTCTTCCAGCCAGATCCGGGCCTACAGCAGCAGCAGAGGTCTCCAAGGTCTGGTCCTCCTAGTCTAACAGCTTCACCGCCGCTGCCGTCACCACCAGGATCAAACGCAGTCTGGAGGAAGAACCAAGGTGAATGGAGCTCATGAAGCTTTCCTCTGTGAGTGAGGAAAGCCAATTTAAAACAAGTGTCCTTACTCACAATGGGTCTCATTCACTAACTGTGTGTACACATGAATTTGAGCATGAAATCTGATTTGTAAATGTTCTCCAAGGCTGCTTTTATTTGATCAAAACTACAGTAAAAAAACAGTATCAAAAATGCAATAAAACTTTGAAAATCTAATTAAATATAACAGTTTTTCTTTATTTTAACATTCATAATGATACATGTTGGAACTCTGCCTGTTAGAATGATTCATGTGACACTGAAGACTGCTGAAAATTGAACTTTACTATCAGAGGAATAAATGACATTTAAAATAAATTTATATAAAAATATATTCAAATATAAAATAGGTATTTTAAATTGTAATAATATTTCATATGACTGTTTACTCTATTTTTGATTTTAAGATGCAGTCTTTGTGAGCATAAGAGATTTTTTTTAAAATAGACAATTATTCTAAACTTAATTTTTCCAAATGACAAACTTCAGACAAGCTTTCATTCATTTAGAATAATCCAAATTCTCTCAACAAAGTAAAGAACAAATTCATGTGCGTATGCACTTGTGAACTAGGCAGACATTTTCATGTGAAGTATATAAATACAGATCCACACAATTATTGAATGAGACCCAGTGTTCCTTAAATCACCCTACATTTTAGACCCTGTTCACCTGTGTATTTTCCAGTTTGCTCAACTGATCTCACCTGCTTATCAACAGGTGTGAGTCCTAATGAAAGGGAATTTGTAAGGTCACTTGGGGGGGGAAATGCCTAAGCCTTGGCCATGGCCGCTTTGAGTGAACTGTGTTTTGTCGTGTTGCACTGTCCTGCCAGACCCGCCCGGGCCCCTTTTGCACAGATGGAACTCTCCGAGCAGTCAGAGTTTAAATAGAGATGAAGTCCAGGTGAGGCACAGAGAATCCACACACACATTGCTTGAGGGAACAATCAGATCTTCCCTCAATAGATGCTTTAGATGCTAATCCCCCTCCCCTTCCCCTGCTCTAACCGGGCTCAGTGTTTCCCTGGGTGTGCCATCTAGCTGTACGACTCGGTCCACTCCCATCCGATTCTAAACGCATATGTCCGGGTGCTTCACTAACATGCAATAAAACATCAGAGAGTGTGCTTTCAGGGCCGGTGTCCCTTTACTTTTTCCCCTTCCCATTAGCATTTTGCTAAAATCAGGTGGTCATTTCTGGCAAGTGATGGTGCTGTATCATAATAATTGACTGTGTGTGGAGAAGTTGACAATGCTTGCTAATTCCAACACCTTTTGTGTCCATTTTCATCTGTCCAAACTGGGCATAATGATGTGGGTTTTTTTTCCGATCACTGGGTCTTTTTCCAGCTCAATCTGATACTTTAACTGGTGAAGGTTTTTTTCTGTCTGTCTACAAACATTCTCGGTGCATGTATAACAATGACCCCATTAATTCAATCTGTCAGGTCAGTCCTTCAACTGCCGAATCCTGTGGGAGCACACAAGAGGTCGGTACAGTTGCCTACAGTGTGGCCACTGCACCCCAGACCGGGGGGAGATGACCGCTCATATTGAGGGCCAACACAAGAACCCAGGGGGCAAAGTGAACACTGATCATGGTATGACCTCTGTAATTCATTGTTTAATTGAATGCAGTGTACTTTTTATTTTATTTCATTGGGTTACAGGCATAGCCCAAAAATGATCATTTACTCAAAACCTTTTATGATTGCTCCAGACCTGTATGGATTTCTTTCTCCTGCCGAACACAAGAGATATTTTGAAGAAAGGGGGTAGCCAAACAGTTGGCGGTGTCCATTGATTCATACAGTATGGAAAAAATGCTATGGTAGTCAATTGCTACCGTCAACTGTTTGGTTGAATTACATTTTTTGGGTGAACTATCCCTTTAAGGCTGGAATACACTACTTGATATTTGCATAGATTTTTGCCCCAATTTCCAGTCTATATGAGTCCAAAGTTAGTTCCCAGAAGTCAGAGTCAGTCTGCAGGTTTTTTGTTTGTCCGAGTTCACAGGTTTCACAGAATACAAATAGTGTATGATGACTGTTTTTTTTCTTTTAGTTTCAGACTATAAATCTATCTAGTCCGTTGATTTCAAAGGTACTTTCAACCAATTTTAGAACACATATTGTGTTCATTTGTCATGTGTCTAGGGTTTGGGGCAAATGTTTCTGCATTTGTAGTTTTTTTTTTTTTTTTTAAGGATTTGAATATTGAATATCCTAAGTATTTTAGTGTCCAGTTTTTCTCTGTAACCATTTACAAAGTCAGCAAGTGTATAATGCCTAATGTTTTAAAAGCTCTTTATATTTGAGAATATGTGGTGCACTGTATTCCAGCCTTTAGTCTTTTAAAAGTACACAATATAGGGATGTTATCTCTCCAGACTGAACCTTCTGTGTATTTTACAGATACAGAGATTGCCACCGCATCTTTACTGGCTAAGACTTCACTAAACTCTGAGAACTCAACTTATACACAGCTCTAACATGAAATGAGATGCTAAACCTGCTGATTGACAAAGAATTTTGGTTGTAGCATTTTATACAGAGGGAGATGCTCAATTTTAATTTTAACAGACAATGTGGACTTCATGCATCTGTGGTCTGGATCTGTCAATATCACTATTCAAACACATGAAGAGGTGCATGCCTTATCTTCAGTAAGCATTTATGAGTCATCTCTAAGAAAATGTCTTGTTAGGTTTCATTAAATAATTTGAAATGGCATATAAATAAACTCATTAATGGTTCAATATTGTGTCTCCTGCATTTTTATTGTTCCTTTTACAGTAGGTAGTATCTCCGATTGAATTAAAAACATCTAAAATGATGCCCAATGCTCAGTCCATTTTCAGTTTCAAGAATAAACCGTTTCTAGACCAGTTGTTTCTGTACTGTACTGTTCACTACCTACAAATAAAACCTGTATAGAAAAACTAGTTTAAATGTGATATGAGTTACTCATCTTATTGTGAAATCTACATTAATTTCTGTGGAGGAATGCGTGTTTTTTTAAAGTATTTGAGGTTTATAAATTGTATAATTTAATTTCATTATATGTTTGTGTGTGTAATTAAATTGATATAAATAGAAAGTAATACTTAAAGAACTGCACGAAAGAAAGTGACTGAAAAACTTCCGTAAAAAACAGTTATAGGTGGAGTAACTTCAAATATTTGCATAGTGTATAAGCACATTTTTAAAAAGCTGAAAGATGTGAAAGGGACACAGAGGTAGATGACAGCCATTCTGCTTTTATTTTAAAAACTGTCACTGTCGCGGCCATTTGTTCAAACTGTTCGGTTTCTAACTTCACACTCCATCAGATGTGTAACATCGAGGATGCACATTCAATCTACTTCAACGCTTTTGTAAATAGACTAAACAACCGGAACATAGGCAACAATGGAGAACATGGTAATAAGACTTTACTGACACTGCCAGACAGCCAATAGTGAGGAATATGCATGGTTTTTATCACCAAAACATTTATACTGAAAGACGAGGCCAACGTTTCTGTGAAGATGATTAGGATGCTAACTTAGCCAGCTAATCCTTCTTACTTGGTTTAAAGCAGGAAACCCGCGGAATTACATTATTGTTTTATGTACATTTATGTCGTGACGAAGATATGCTTATAGAAACCAAAACGTCCTTTTCTAAACCTCAGCATTTGGCTTGTAGGACAGATGGACTCTTGAGTTCCAGCACTCACTAGCTGTCCAGCTAGCCCGGACCTGTCTCAAAACCTCGTGAACTGCCTTCATAGAACCTTTGAACTGTCTTCAAACATGCTGTCTAGATAGGGTGCTCATTTAGGATTTGAGACAAAGGAGTCATCAGGAGATTGAGTAATGTTGTTGGCTTGTATATTAAAAGCAAAGCTTAGATTATAAATATTGAGTGATAGCATTTAAATCTGCTGTGTGCATCTTTAAATGATTAAAGAAGAGTCAAACAGCTCTTTTTTGACATAAAACTAAAAGTGTGAAACGAATTTCTGCATTCGACAAATTCTGCAGTTTCATTAGACATTGTTAGATTTAAAAATCAAAATATAGTACATATATTTTATATTAAGATATTGTATGGTGTTGTTATCTATCCATCCATCAATCTATGTCTGTCTGATAGACTTTGAAACATCAAGCTTTTAAATCTACTTGCCAGGCTTTCTCAAGCCAGCATCAATTATGAATTGACAATTTTTTAATCCATTTATTTTTGACATGCACTGCTTGTGTAGTTTTGTGTTATGTAGTCACTGTAAAAATGGTTTAGGCACAGATAGGATGCAAACTCAGTCAACTCTGGCAAGGAATTTATTAACCATTGAGCTAACGCAGACAAGCCTATCAGTCATATTGTTTCCATACTAAGAAAAGCTGTAAACAGTATACCATCATGTGCGTGATGAATGTCAGAGAACTGTGAATTTCCGTCTCTAGCTGTCAGAGCGCAAAAGCTGGTTGATTTCTCACAGATATAAACAGCAGATATAACAGTGGTGTGGAGAAGTTGGCCAAGAGCTTATTTTAGTCCTTTTTAGTCTCTTGAGTTATACATGTCACTCACTGATGATGTATTGTAATCCTTTTTTTTTTTTTTTTTTTCAATTTCTACTGTACTTCTGTTGTAGGACTCATGTTCAGAATAGAGAAGACTGACAGATGACTGCTGCTTTCCTCTTATTTCAGTGCACTGTGCAGGTGAAACTGGAGCTGGGACACAGAGCCCAGTTAAGAAAGAAAGTCACTACCGAGGGCTTCACGCATGACTGGATGGTGTTTGTTCGAGGCCCTGAGGCGTGTGACATTCAGCACTTTGTGGAGAGAGTTGTCTTCCACTTACACGACAGCTTCCCAAAACCCAAGAGAGGCAGGTTTTAAATTGGAGACATTGTCATAAAACTAACTTTATACAGTACTCACAGCCATGTAGGTTAAAGTCCCTTTCATTCAGGAACCATTTGTATGGATGCCTATTTTCTTCTGTTGAGTTATCATGATTAATCCTGCCCGTTTAGCTCATGCTGTTTGCCCAAACTATTATACTTTGTGTAGTTCCAGCATATGACTATATATCTGTCTCTAATATAGATCAGGGATGATTAATGTTTTTGAATTGCAAATAAAAACAGTTTTAACATAAGACTTAAGTTGTGTTATGTGATGCATATTTGTCAGACATAGATAAATTAAAACAGGTATGATGTCTATTCTGACTATTAACTATCTGCATATTTTTGCATCTAAATGTTTTGTATCATATCTGTGGTTTGTTTATATGCCACAAAGTAAAAAACCTGGATGAACATCATTTAAGTATGATTTCTTGATTTTTTCCAGGTGTTGTATTTGAAGTTGAAGTGTGTAATTTTTTTTAATGTTAATTTCTCCTATCCCAGTTAAATGTGCAGAGACAACTATAAGTAAGCCATTTATAGTTTGACTTCCCAAAACGTGTAAACACTGTGTCTCTGGAGTGCTTTCAAAGTATCTCCCTGTTTGTTTGATTCAAACTCTGACTAAACCAATGGTGTGATTTGGGGGAGTGTTGCGGAAACCTGTTTGGAAAAAATGGTTATATTTGCAGTTCCATTGTGTCAGTAGTGGCAAAGAAATAGTGCACTTCACGGTATTGTAGTATGTACATGTACATAGTGCATTCTAGTTTAATATTTCCATTTCAGTGTAGACAGGTAATGTTTAGCAATACATTTATTTTCACAATATTTTTTGTTTCACAGTTTGTAAAGAACCCCCATATAAAGTTGAAGAGTCAGGCTATGCTGGTTTTCTCATGCCTATAGAGGTCTATTTCAAAAACAAGGTGAGCACATCCCATATCTACAGCAATATCTGCATTTCTTTTCTCTTCTTTATGAATAACCGGTATGTAAGAAAAGTTCAGCACAGTGTTACGCTCCGTCTTTTTAGATGTGTGCGGCTGTGTTAGTTTGCCAGTATTGGAAAAATGTTGTGATGAGGAGTTTTGCAATTCAGTAAAGGTAAAGGTCACCCAACTAGGTGAACTCAGTATTTGCACTGGGAGCTAACAGATTTTACAGACACACTAACAGAGCGTTGACATGAAGCTATTTAACTACAGAGAACACGGAGGGGGTAAGAATATCTGAATTTGTACTTCACTTTAAGTCTTACTTCCGTTTCATATCATTGTCATTTTGCATATTTACTTTTCCAGAACACGTAGTGAAATATTTATGGGGGTTTTCCATTTTCTGTCTTGTTCCCTGAAACGTTATCTACCAAAGACTGTACTTAGTAAATATTTCACACACTGCTAGTCTGAGGTTCAGGTTCGATTTTGACGTTCATACTTTCATCAACACAATTTCTTTATGAAATATTTGTTTTTATCTATAAAGCCTGAACATGCTTGACCCTTCTACCACAGGAGGAGCCTAAAAAGGTGTGCTTTAATTATGACCTTTTCTTGAACCTGGAGGGCAACCCACCTGTCAACCACCTGCGCTGTGAGAAGCTCACGTTTAACAACCCCACACACGAGTTTCGACGCAAGCTGGTCAAGGCCGGTGGGGTGAGTGGGACTGTTTGTCTTTGCTTTTTCTGTACCTCTATAATCAGCTCTTTTCAACCGATTCTCACTCTCTCTTACTGTTGGGATGTTATTCTTGTCCCAGGTTGTAGTTATTTCTGAGGGAGCGGAGATGATGCCAAGGCCTAGTCCAGATTATCCAATACTGCCTACTATTCCACTCTCTGCCTTCTCAGACCCCAAGAAGATCAAGTCCTCTCATCCAATAAAGGTTGGTAATAATAAACTCATTCTTTGGTCATTAAGTTATTGAAATAATTGAAAAGTAATTTATTTTAAAAATGTTGTTAATTAGTTTCAAAATATATTTGAAGTGTTAAAGAATATCCCGTATGTTCTTGCTAGTTTATGTTGTTCCAGAGCTATATGACTTCCCTTTATATTTGAAACACAAAGGAATATATATATTTTTTAAGGAAACCTAATGAATCTATGACTTTCCATTAAAAGGCCATTCCAAAGAAACTTTCAAAAAAGTTAATGAAGAGATCATTAAACTAATCCAGATGAATCAAGCTGTTAAATAATAGTTTCCTGTGGAGATACAGTCGCTTTTTACGTTGATCAGCACACATACATAGAGCACATTAAGTATGCTTGCTTGACGTGTAAAACCAAAGAGGTTTGTTTGGAGTATCAAGAGTATAACTAGAGATTTAAAATGTTCAGTCCTGCTCCTTCAAGGTTCTGACTTGCTTCTGCTAAAAATAGGTTATAGTTCTTCCCACTTCCACTTTTATGTTTTGTCCCACTCGTGCCTTCAAAATCCCGTAGTTAGATTTTTTCGTTATGCAGATTGTTCCAATACGAATATGTCCCACTCTGGTGTTATAGGCTATATTTTCTAATTCCCACACACGACACAGCAGAAAAAAAGGAAGGTGCTTTCCCTTCCTGTCACATACAAAAGAAAACATAGGGAATATCTAAACCTGTGGCAGTAAAACACAGTAGACAAATAATATTATGAAATTATTTTGAGGTACCTTTCATTTATTTTTGGATAGTCCTAAGAGACATTTTCTAATTTGAGCTTCATTCAACCATATCTTAGAATTGAACCATTAAATTCTTATGTATTACTTTTACAGTGTCTTTACAAAATTTCTGAAGCGTCAAAGTTTTGGTGGGACTTTCAATGGAGGGACATAAATCTCTCAGGTTCTGTTAAAAATATCTTCATTTGTGTTTAGGAAATGAACAAAAGTTTAAAGTGTTAGTTCAACCAAAAATGAAAATTAGCCTGTTATTTACTCAAACTCAAGGCGTCCTAGGTGTATATGACTTTCATTTTTCAGACAAATCCAGTCGGAGTTATATTTAAAATTGTCCTGGAACTTCTAAGCTCTGTCATTGTAGTGGGCGGGTGTTTCTGTTCAACCGTCTAAAACACGTTAAATAAAGTGTGCATATCTGTAGTAAAACATGCCTCACACGGCTCCGGGGGGTGAATAAAGACCTCCTGAAGAGAATCCATGCATTTTTGTAAGAAATATATACATATTTCAAATGTATTAAACAGTTTTCTATCAATTCCGCCATCTGTCATATGCGGATGCAGTTCCAGCGGATGATGCAGGACGTCGGCGTTAGGGGTGGTCGGATCGATCTAAATATCCGTAGTATCGATGCCAACACTGGTATTGGTATCAGATTGATACAATTGTAATTGAATCAATATTTTAATTTAAATAACTCTCATCTACGTTCATTATACTTTGCTCGTGTCTTCTACCTCTACAATCCTGAGCAAATGCTGCTTTCACATCCTGGCCCACTTTGCTACTCCTCCCCCTCCTGCTGCTCTGCTGTGATTCGTTGTTGTCTCGTCACGTGACTCAATGACACAACGCGCAGAGGAGCAGCGAACAGACTGAGCGAAGCTGATAGCACATTGAAGTCCAGAAGGGGGGCTCAGGGAATATAATTTCACAGGTATATTTGTTCTTTGTTTGTTCTTCGGTAATAATTGTGTGCACTTTATTTCATTTCTTTTAAAACCAGAAAAAAGGGAGAGATTTTTGTTATTCTTTATTTTTTTTAAAAGGCTGTAAAGAATTCATTCTACAGTGCCTAATAACTAATAATTTTTTGGACTTCAATACATTAATAAAAAAAAATATTGTCTAAATAATTGATCATTCATTCACCTCAGAAATAATGACATAGACCTACTACTCTCCCCTACACAAGAGTATTTTTTTTAAGTATCAATATCGGCAATACTGACCCTATATGTATTTGGTATCGGTTCGATACCAAATTTTGCAGTATCGCCCACCACTAGTCGGCGTTGCGTATTAAGTCACGAACTCTGAGAGAGAGAACAAAATAAAATGTCAATCATGAATTAGAAGCACAAAACGAGTATTCGTAAAGAAAATTGTCTGAGAATTTTGATATAAGCAAAGAGGAGACCTTTGCTAAAGTAAGGAAACTTTGCTTCCTTAAACAAACTCGTGAGACTAGCATATCTGCGCGTGAGCAACGCATACGTCCTGCGTCATCCGCCGGAACGCTTCCGCATATGACAGTCAGCAGAAGTGAGAGAAAAGTGTTTATTATGTTTGAAATATGGATATTTTTCTTACAAAAACACATGGATTCACTACAGGAGGATTTTATTCACCCCTGGATCCGTGTGAGGCAAGTTTTATTATGGATGCGTGCACTTTATTTAACGTGTTTTTGACTGTTTAAGAAAAACACCCACCCACTGCAAAATTTTAATTGGAACAGCCAGGACTCTGATTGGATTCATCTGAAAGAAAGAAAGTAATCTACACCTAAGATGGCTTGAGGGTGAGTAAATAACAGGCTAATTTCGATTTTTGCGTAAACTAACCCTTTAATGGGATTGGAATGACATGAAAGCAGAGGCGGCCTTACCTATGTTTCACCCGTTTCAATTGAAACGGGCCCCGCCCTCCAAGGGGGCCCCCAACAGAACAGGAAATCCCATTCATTTTCTCCCTAGGATATTGATTTTCAGACATAATGTCTAAAGTGGTCTCCAACACGTCGCTCGCGAGAGTAGCTCGTGACCTGATTGGAGGTAGCTCGAGGGCCGTTCAATATCGCGTCTTTTGCACGCTCAAGTTCATTATTTCAAATAATTGAAGCGACGCGCTCATTTTTTTCCAGGCGCAACAAGTCAACATGAAGGATGGGGGTGCACCCAAACTACGGGTGTTTTTTCTAAATAAATCTTCTAGCAGAGCTACAGCAAAGCGTTTTTCGGTGGTGGAAATCCATTAGCTATTAAAACTTCTCTGTCGTTGTGGAGAGCGCATGGTGCATAGCAACGACAGACGCCACGGGAACCGAATTTTACTATTAATAATAAAAGATAAGCTAATAATGTGCATTGTAAATGTGAGTATTTTGTCTTTTTTTGAATCATTCTTTCTATAAAAATGATTTAAAGGCTGAAATATGCGAGGTTTATCTTTTTATAAAAACTTTTTTGTCAAAACTTTATTTGAACGTGTACATGTTAGATAACATGTTGCAAGACACTCCTTTCAAATTTGGCCATCATTTTTAATGTTACTATTTTAATGTTCATGTAAACAAAAAGTGCATATTGATGGTAAGTTTATTTGTTATTTGGTTTTCTACATAAAACTTGGTGAATTGATTTTATTGTGTAGTATTAGTACTTTTTGAACAGGATTATGTGATAACCATGCTCATTTTGGTCACTATAATCATGAAATTACATTTTCATACCATTTTATCTCTAGTTATGATGCACTATAAAATCAACAATAATTATGTGTTTTTACAGTATAATATTTTGATATATATAGCCTATGTCAATTAAGGGGGACATATATAGGCCTACAATAACTCTTTTAGGTCTAAAACAGTTAGCATAGTTGTTAATATGAGAGTTATGAGACATTATTGAAGAGATTTAATTATTGCATGAGTAGCTCTCGGCCACTTTCATTTTTAAAAAGTAGCTCTCAAATGATCTTCTAAAATGAGTGAGCCACAAATCCGTGAGTACATTTTACAAACCCATGGGAACGGATTGCGAAAGCGTGGGCACGGTTTATGAATTCGTGGGTACAGATTTCAGAAACTGCAGGCACTGTTTACAAATCTGAGAGCGCGGGTTAGAAACTCGTGGGTACGGTTTATTAATCCGTGGGCACGATTTGTTAAACCGAGGGAACAGTTTGAGAATTCGTGAGTACGGTTTAGGGCGCACGGATTGCCAAAACCATCGTCACGGATTTTTTAAAAATTATTTTTACTTACACAGGTGACTTCCCGGGCTACGTAATACGGCAAGTTGAGGGGATGTTTGAGCTGTTTTTTTTTTTTTTTTTTTAAGTCAGCCCAGACAGCTGAAAATATAGCTACTGCGCAAATCAAATAAGCAGTGATGTTGCCCTGCGTGAAAGGGCGAGGCTTATTCCAACGTAAAACGCTGTATTGTATATAGTTTGTATAAAGCTGCCTTTTAATGAAGCTGAAAGTGCGAGTAATAAAATAATATGATGCAAACCAACAGGAATCCTTGCTTTTTCTGCTCTATTATGTTTACATTTTATGTGGGCAGGGCCCCATATTAGTTATTGAAACGGGCCCCCAGATGCTTAAGGCCGCCCCTGCATGAAAGTGAGTAAATGGTGACTGGAGAATTTGTAATTTTGGGTGTGAACTATCACTTGAAGTTTCAGTGAACAAACTCATTTATTCTGGGTGGATATGTTGTTGCTTCTCAGTATGTACTGAATGATTAGTCATTTCAAAACTTTTATTGCAGGAGTCAAGTAAAGATGGAGGAAGTGGTAGCAGCAAAGCCCCAAAAGCCCACAAGGCAACCAAAGAGCACCGAGAGCGCACACGAAAGGATTCAGAGAGCAAGTCCACATCCAGAGAAGGTGACCGTGAGAGTGGCAAGTCCTCACGAGACCAATCATCATCTTCCTTTTCAAAGAAAGTCCCAGATGGCAGAGGAAAAGATGAGGGGAAAACTGTGCCCAAAGCAGCCTTCAAAGAGCCCAAACTCACAGTCAGAGAGTCCAAGATGGATGGCATGTCTCCAAAAGGAGGAGGAACGGTGATGGGCGCAGGGGGACAGCTGGACGCTCGTGCCCCGAGCAAGAGGCCCTCGTCCACCACCGAGTCTCCAAAGCTGAGTACCAAGAAACAGAAGAGGATAGGCTCTGAGGGCATGAAGGGGCCTGTGAGTGGAAGCTACAGCAGCAACTCTCCCCGCATTACCTCAACAACACCCTCCACACACCCCGAGAAGAAAACCCCTAAAGATAAAAGCCACTGGGCAAAGATGAAACCAGAGGTGCAGGAAGTGAAAAGGCAACCAGAATCCGACGAATCCAACTCTGAGGATGAAGCCTCTTCCAAATCAGAGGTACGTTTTGGTTTTTCCATCAGCAGAGCATGGATTTGAATGTAGTGAAGCTCAAGGATGTTGTTTATTTAGCAGTCGGCTCCATCCAGTCCATCTAGTTCCAGCTCCAGCTCCAGCTCTGATTCTGACTTTGAGCCGTCGCAGAAGCAAGGACAAGGTACGGAGTTTAATCATGAATTGTACGATCAGGAGTGTGTCACCTCATGGAGTTTAGTTGAACATGATGATTGTGTGCAGGGCCACTCAGTTATATGGTAGAGGAAATGCGCTCTGAAGGCTCTGATGATGACAGCAGCTCTGAGGTTGAGATGCCCATGAAGGCGACTCCACCTAACCAGGACTCTCGGTCTGTGCCAAGGACTTCGTATTTTATCTAATTTGGTCGTTCTTGAATTTCAGTTCAATTTTATTCAAAATAAAATCAAAAGCAAATGTCCAAACATGAATATTACCATAGCCATGGTGCACACTGAAGTTCGTTTTTCTGTTTTCAGTTTAAGCATGGACAGTGAGAGTGATGGTAATGAGGAGTCCCGTCCTCCCAGCCAGGAAGCCCCCTCACCTCTACCCAAACTCAGCTCAGCAAGCCTCAAGGTAAGATCTGCATCGCATTGCAATGAAACTTTGAACTTGTTTAGGCACTGAATATTAATTGGTGCAGGATTTACTTACAAATAATTACAAAGAAATTTCAAGAAACGTACCTAGCTGAACATAAAATTTAAAGACTGAAATAGTATTTTTGTGTAAAATATGCTCTAATTATCGGTTTTATGTACAACCTAGAAAAATTATATTTACAGCGAAACCAAAATTTATTCAGACACCTTTTAACACTTCTCACATTATCACAGTTTATTCGCTGTAGTAAGAACTCTGAGTTAAACAAATTCATCTTGATAATGTCAGATAACTTTGATAAAATGGTATGTAATGATTTAGTCAGCTGACTTAAATTTTTACAATAGACATACAATTCGATAATACCAATCATCCTATTTGATCATCCTATTACCAATGTTTTGTTCAGTCTGTGATGTAAAAAAGTCATATTAGTAATTAAAGATAAACACATGGTCAGGTCAAAGTGTCTGAATAATGTTTGCCCATTCATTAATTTTACTAATTGTCCACTGTATGAAGAATTTTTGGGTAGGATATGTCACAGTTTACTTTATTTTGCTATTCTCACTTACATAAATGAACTATAGTGTCCTGCACCCACTAATAAAAATGTAGCAAAAACTATATCTAGTGTCTAAATAATTTTTGATTTGACTGTATATTAGAATTTGATTTGAACTCGTTTTGTCCTTTGTCAGATGATAGGAAAAAAGAGCCCAGATTCTTGCACCCGCGAGAAAGTCCTCAAGAGGGGATACGACAAGGTAGGAAGGGTAAATAACTGAATCATACTCATCACTGGCTGAAATACAGATTTTTATCGTACATAAAACTACAATGAAGCTTGTAAATGATTGATCTGATTACAGGCTTATACAGAGGAGCTTGTGGACCTCCATCGCAGGCTGATGGCTTTGAGAGAGAGGAACATTTTGCAGCAGGTAACAATATTTTTTTCTTCATTTGAGTGTATTTTACGTGATCCTCGAGTAAGGGGAATATTTTTTACATAAGGCTTTAGTTAATGTTAATTTCAGCATTTACTATTCTAATGCTAATTCTAAAGTTTTGTTTGTTAACATTAGTTAATGCACTGTGAACTAACATGAACAAACAATGAACGACTGTATTGTTATTAACATTAACAAAAATTCATAAAGAGTGTAATAAATGGTAATGATGGCAAAGCAAAAACTATTACTCAGGTCTTAAATATATAATCCTTCAGAAATCATATTTGTGGAAACCAAATTATTATTTTTTTTAATCACTGATGAATAGAAAGTTTAAAATAACACCATTTGTGTCTTTAAGATTGTGAACCTCATAGAAAAGACTGGCCATTTCAACATCACCAATACAACCTTTGACTTTGACCTGTTCTCCTTGGATGAGTCAACTGTACGTAAACTCCAGAGCTACCTGGAAGCCACATCCACATGACACAAGCTGCTCGGCCATGATTGTGTGTGAGAGAGGCCTCCAAACTGACTGGGGGCAGAGCGAAAAGTGTTGAAAGCAACATATAAATGCACAGGAACAAACAACAAAGAAATGAGAAAACAAAAGAAACTTTATACTGTACTAGAAATAAGCAAATGAAAGGACCATGGGCATAAAGGGGCGGTATTCAGGGTTTATCTAATAACACCACTGCGCATTGCACTAAGAATCAAACTGTTGGCACAATACTGTCCAAAATGGACAAGATCTCGCATAGGCACCGTGGATGAGATAACGTATTAGAAGTAGGTACATTTCAAGGCTTGTTTTGCACCAAAGCTATAACACTGGTGGAAAGGATCCTTGGCTCGGGCCTTTATGCAGGCAGCGGCGATGACTGAAAGACTGTGTCCCCTCTCTACCCCTTCACTCTTCTGCACAGCGTGGTGGCGTGGAAAGAGCCCAACTAGATCAAACCTTATCGGCATACTGTATGTGTCTGCATAGATTTGTAGCCCCATGTGTTGGATACAGTACATACTCTCAAGCTTTGTTGATAGATGCTCCCTCGGATCAGCTGAAAGGGAAAAACTATCTGCCTTTGTAGTGCCTTTTTAAAATATAATGTTTTTAATTATAATTGTTTGTGAGTCTCTCATTGGTCTTCGGATGAGCAAAAACGATCTGTCAACATTAAAATGCCTGAAATTGTCATTCAAAGCCCTTTTAAATATGGTTTAATACCTTTCCGGAGAGAACGTGATGTGAGAGAACCGTTCTGCATGTGTGATCTGAGAAGGTCTTGTGCATTATTCTATGTTTTTTGATGGTCAGCAACATGAAGTCAATTTGTTACGCATTTGAAGTTCTTTTTGTAGTTTATTTAAGTAACTGTGCACTTTGTTTCTGGTCACTTCAGTGCTTTGTAATTATTTGATAACTGTATTTATGAATCTTTTTTTTTCTTTTCTTTTTTTACACATAATATTGACTTGCAAAAATGTACAGATTTTTGTCAATGTTTTTAAATGCATCTATTGAAGTCATATTACTGATTACTCAATCACTCGAGAGAATATGCACACAGATTGAAAGGGGGTTGTTTTGGCTGTATTCCAATGGTGCGATTGGAAAAAAGAGTCTTCTGTTCACCTGAAGTATTATACAAGTGAAATGTATTTGTGTCAGATACGTATTGTCTGATGACATTGCTTTTTAAAAAGCATACCTGCTTGACATTTTATTCTCTATTGTCGATTGCCAGTTACCCTTTTTGATTCTCAATAATGTATGGTTATAAAGTAAACAATGTTTTCAGTGAAACGTTTGTGGCAGATGTATGTTACATCATGGGAAAGTTTCAGTGATCTGTGTTTGTGCATGATTGACATGTGAATAATCACTTGCAGGAATACGCATTCAACATTCTCAACCCTATACATTTTTCAGCTATCCTCAGGACTATTCCAAATACAATAGATGCTCATAATAAATCCAAAAGCATAAAACTTGAAGCGCATGGTGGAAACGTCTAGCAGGCCACTCTTTTTGCCGTGTTTGCTTCTCTGCCATAAAAGTAGCATATTCATATTAAGGGGAATGGGATCATTTACAGTGTCTATGTAAATATGTAACAATGTGCATTATAAAGGCTATCATATTATGGAAAGCTGAAATTGTGGAATCATTAAAGATCATTCTCCGCTTAGTTTATATCAGTATGTGTGTTTATAATTTTACATTTAATATAATCTTTTTGTGTCATGCCAACAAAATGAATACACGTCATGCTGATTATTTATACCAACATTCTAAACATGACTGACTCATTGTCCAGCCTGTTATGAACTTATAATAGCCTAATAGACTTAACGTTAATAGATAAACTTTAATTTTTACTTTTTTATCAATAGATAGTGTGTCCCGCCGATTAAAATTGTAATCGATTAATTTCATAACTTGTTACTGAGATTTGAAAGGCACCAAATTTGAAATGGGAAGGACCTATACGTATCCCTATACAGACCAATAACTTCTAAACCTGTGGCTTAAACTAGAGGAGTGTGTATTAAAATTGTTGTAATGTGAAATGCGATGAAGGTCGTGTGTGGATAGGAACATGAGAACCCTGTTGGGTTCACTGACTCCAATGAAGTGGAATGCGGATTTTGATTCCACTTTTATTTTGAAAATCAAGACCGGAAGTGGCTTACTGCAGCTAGTATCCCATTGAAGCCAATGGTCGATTTGCCGGGATACGAAACGGATGGAGAGTGCAGGCGTCGTGTTTACGGTAAATCTGCTATTTTTCATTTGTAAACACAACAATGCTGCTAGGATAACGTCGTCGTTGCATTCACATTCCTGCAGTTGCAGAATTACGACCGTTAATGTGTATCTGAGAGAAATGATCATGTCTCATTGAAATGACTCGTAAGATCTTTGGGTGACTAACACAGCCGCGACTGTTTTGATTTCTAAAACTCATTCTTTGTTATTTAAAAGACAGGTTATATGGGTATGAACTTATCTGTATTTTTAATTAGACGTGGTAAGTTTTTTAACATTTACAAGATGAACAGTAACCTCACGAGCCCATCCGGGAACAAAAGCTGCCCGTTTTGGGGTCCTATGTGACTATTGTCAATGCAACATTCAGCAGCGCTCAGAATTAATGCAGCCAGATTAAATGTGCTTACTTTGCTATCAGGTGCTGTTGATTTCGCATTTCTCGTTAAATTGAAGGTTTGGCGTATTTCACTGACATGACTGTTGCAAGAAGGGCATTGCTTCTTGATGTTTGAGAAATACACCTGCCATTTGGGATGTTTTGTGGTTTATTCGACTCTTGTTTTTGGGGTTATAACATGAAACCGCATGAAAGAGAACCGGCTGAACACAAAATATTGACTGGTTTTGTTCAGCATAAGGTATGGTACACCATGTCTCTAATGTGAGCTTTTCAGATATCTGGGGGGAGTGCATGTACAGTTCTCTCTCCACCCTCAATACCACGACTTAGGTGCCCTTGAGCAAGGCATCGAACCCCCAACTGCTCCCCGGGAGCCGCAGCATAAATGGATGCCCACTGCTCCGGGTGTGTGCTCACAGTGTGTGTGTGTGTGTGTGTGTGTGTTCACTGCTCTGTGTGTGTGCATTTCGGATGGGTTAAATGCAGAGCACAAATTGTGGGTCACCATACTTGGCTGAATGTCACTTCACTTTCACTATCTAGTAATAACCTGCGGACAATGTGATGTAGTCCTTTGTTTGAATTAAACAACACATTCTCTCCAATGAACGCTGCATTGTGTCCTTTTTATACTCTGAGTCTCCAGGAAGAACGTGAGAGGTCGTGAAGATGAGTTCTCAGCAGTATCCACGTCCGGGACTCCCATCTGGCCCGGGACAAGGACAAGCACCAGGCAGCAAGACTACAGGACTTCCAGGAAGTCAGAAGAACACAGGTTTAAGACTCATTGACTATTACAGACTAATATTAAGAACTAGAATTTTACTCTAACACCTCTGTAACGTTGGTGGATGCTTGATAGATCATTAGTAAATGTTTAGTTATATACACTGTTGTTCAAAGGTTTAGGGTAGGTAAGAAAAAAAAAAAAAAAAGATTTTTAAAAGAAGAGTCCTATGTTCACCAAGGTTTGCATTATGCATTTAATTAGTCAAAAATACAGTTAGAAAATTTAAATATTATCAAAATGTATAATTATTCATCCTATGGAAAAGCTGAATTTCCGGCAGCCATTACTCCAGCCTTCATGGTCACATGATGCTTCAGAAATCATTCTAATATGCTGATTTGGTGCACAAGAAACTTTTATTATTATTATTATTATCATTGCCGAAAGCAGTTGTCCTGCTTCGTATTTTTGTAGAATACTGTTGAATAGAAAGTTCAAAAGAACAGCATTTATGTAGCATGTCTTAGCTGTCACTTTTGACCGTTTTAATCCATCCTTGCCTAATAAAAGTATTAATAATAAAAAATAAACATAAGGACCCAAACTTTTGAATGGTGGTGCAGTTGGAAATAGACACCTGGTTGAAACCCCTGCATGTGAATGACAACAAACAGGCTTGAATTTACACCATCAGTTGACTTCATGTGGTTTCTTTAAGGAGGACATGAAGACTCGAATCATGCTCCACGTGAGCTGATGTCCAGCGGAGCCACAGTGTTCAGAGATGACAAGCAGGAGACGGTAGTGGTGCGACCCTACCCCCAACCCCAGACTCAGCCCCCGTCCCACGGATCAGCTCAGTCTCTGCCCCCTCCTCTCCCTCAGCACCTCCCCATCCAGCCAGGCACGACTGTCTCTGTGTCAGCACCACCATCCCACCTCCCTCAGGGTCTTTCCCTAGCCTTCACTGAGGGTCCCCTGAAGGTACACCGCTATATTTACAAGCCCCTTCAGTTTATAAAGCTGATCCCTCTTGTCGTCTTCCTGAAAAGTCAGAAGTAAGCAAATGTAAAAAGGGATGTCAATGTTTGCCTAGATTTCTCTTCTCTTTCCTCCAGTCTGCTCTGAAGGCGCCCATGCCAGGCCGTGTAATAGCTCCAGCACCTGTGTCAGCACCGGGTCACCTCACTCTCCCCTCTAAGGTGTCTGGTCATATCACCGCTGCCATGCAGTCTACACAGGCCTCTGGTATTCCTGTGGCGACCATCAGTGGTCAGCAGGTTAGTAATACTTTTTATTTTACTTTTAAGTTATTATGCTTACATATTTTTAATCAAGTGCATAGTTTTCTGTAATAGTGATTTACCTCACATTACATCAAAATTTGAAACCATTACTATATTTTCACATTGAATCTCTAAATTAATTTCAGAAATAAACATGCTGCTAATAATAAATGTGACCCTGGACCACAAAACCAGTCATAAGGGTAAATTTTTTGAAATGTTGAGATTTTTCATCTGAAAGTTGAATAAATAAGCTTTACATTCATGTATGGTTTGTTAGGACAGGACAATATTTGGATTATTTGGATAATCTGGAATCTTAGGGTGGAAAAAAACATATTGAGAAAATTGCCTTTGAAGTTGTCCAAATTAAGTTGTTAGTGATCCATATTACTAATCAAAAATTAAGTTTTGATATATTTACAAAATATCTTCATGGAACATGATCTTTACTTAATAACCTAATGATTTGTGGCATAAAAGAAAAATCGATAATTTTGACCCACACAATGTATTTTTTGCTATTGCTACAAATATACCTGTGCTTCTTATGATGTTTTGTTCATTTATTATATATAAATTTACTTTATATTGGATATTATGTTGGACACTAATTCAGTTTGATTTATATCGTAACATTTTTGTTGCTGTTTTATTTTGTATTTTATTTATTTATTTATTTAATATTATGGAAAAGTCCAAATTGGAGCTTTTTGGCAAGATGCACTGCGGGAGAAGGCCCAGGGTGGCATGTTGTTGCTGGTGTTTTTATTTTTTATTTTTATTTTTTTATTATTGATAGAGTTACTGAGCCCTGTCATTATTATTCATCCATAATTATTCAACTAAATAAAAATTACATTTTCACAGAATATTCAATCTAGTATTTTACAGTAATGCCCATTTTTCAAAAAATAAATGGTTACAAAATAATATGAGATGTAATTTATATATTCTAATAAAAATTGTGAAATGATTCACGCAATGAGCTTCTTGCCCCACAGGTATGGGGTCATATCTCCTCATTAGCAGGTCTTGCTGTGATGTTTGGTTTTAATTACTGTTGTTTTTGGCACAATAAGGGTCACACTGGTAACCTGCATCATCTAATGACCAACGTGCAGATCATCCGCAGCGGAGCCCCTGCGCTGCAGATCGGCTCCACTGCTGCCCCTCAGCATCCATTCACCTCCCATTTACCCAGAGGCAAGTTACAGATTTCACCCAGGTTTCCATTTCAACCAACTGTCAGGTTGGCACATTGACTGATTTTGTTCTGTTGTCACAGGAGCAGTTGCTGCGGCCGTGATGTCAAGTTCCAAAGGGACCACAGTGCTGAGACCAGCAGCCTGTCCGAGCTCTGCCCCGGGACACCCTACAGTCCAGCACATCATCCACCAACCGATTCAGGTTCATACATATCTAACACATGTTGTCAGTTCTGTTGAACACAGATTCATCCTGATGCATTTCATACATATCTGTTTGTCTTACAGTCTAGGCCTATAGTCACTTCCTCTACGGCAGTGCTGCCTACAGTAGTGGCTCCAGTGACTGCAACCAGACCTCAGTCTCCGGTTATCACTACAGTTGCTGCCCACTCTGGAGACATGGTACATGGGTAAGACGCACCCTAATGAAACATTTTTGGAGGGCTGAAATTATAACGGTTAATTAGCGTTCTTTGATTGTGCATTTTGACTGTGTCAATATCTGTTTGGTGGATAAGTTACAACAGTTCAACATGTCAGTTGTGCGGAAACTAGTGCTGGGTTGCCAATATCTATTTCTCCGTTTTAATCAGTTTTCATTTTGATGAATCTTTAGTCTGCTATTTTCAGGAGGTACATGAACAAAACTTCACTAAACATTTGTAGCTCACCTATAATCGGAATAAGATTTTCATCATATAATCTCAAGTCTGGTGTTTCAAATTCTGCCAATTTTATGATGAAGTTTAATCAGTAAATGTAATTTATGCTGTTTAATGTGGCAAGACAGAACACACATGAAACAAACATCTTTCTCTGTAGTTCTAGCAAGAAATAAATATGAATAAACATAAGATTTGTTGAAGGATATAGAACAACTTACTGTATCATCATGCAATCGCTTAATCAATGTTTCAACTGTGGAAAGACATCAATAAATCAGCTTGTAAACTTGTTACGTAATACACGATTACATAAGCCATTTATTGTCTATTGTTTATTTATCAGCTGAAATATTAACCTTAGTGAAGAACTTTATCCGCACATTATTTCATATGAATTATATTGTTACTTAACTTGATTTCATGACATTCAAACATACATTATGTAATGAATAGAATGGTTTATCAAAACCTCTGTTTAGATGTTTATATAAGTCAAAAAGTTAATTGGAGTAGAAAAATCATTTTATCGTTAAAAGGTTGATGCAGAAACTGCCTTATGTGCAATTAAAATATTTACGATTCAGTTTTATGTAAGTGCTATTAAATAACTGTTCAGTTTTGAGTGTTTCAGTAAAAAAAAAAAAAAATTCTGTGCATTTCTATATTTGTTGTAGTTGAATTGTAGAACATATTAAACTGTCTGGTTTTGTTTTTCTGGATTGTTCAAGTTCTTGTTCTGTCCAGGCTGGACTATTGCAATGCCCTCTTGGCAGGTCTTCCAGCCAGTTCTATCAAACCTTTACAATTAATCCAGAACGCAGCAGCAAGATTAATTTTTAATGAGCCGAAAAGAATACATGTCACACCTCTGTTTATCAATTTGCACTGGCTTCCAATAGCTGCTCGTATAAAATTCAAGGCATTGATGTTTGCCTACAAAACTATCACTGGCTCTGCACCCATTTACCTAAATTTGTTACTTTAGACTTATGTGCCCTCTAGAAGCTTGCGTTCTGCAAGTGAACGTCGCTTGATTGTGCCATCCCAAAGAAGCACAAAGTCACTTTTACGGACTTTTAAATTAAGTGTTCCCTCCTCAATCCGAGCAGCTGAGTCCTTAGCCATCTTCAAGAATCGGCTGAAAACACATCTCTTCCATCTTTATTTGACCCTCGAACTTTAACACTCACTATTCTAATTCTATTCTTTAAAAAAATCTAACTACCTTTCTAATCTTTTTGTATTCTATTTCCTTTTCATTTATTATGCAATTGTGTGTGTAAAGACCTCTAATACTAGCTTGCTCTGTATTTCTTTTTATTTATTATATTATTTAAAATCCCATGCTACGTGTACTGTTAACCTAACTGAGACTTGTTATAACACTTATATATCATTGCTCTTTTTGTTGTTTTTGATTGCTTCCTCTGTCCTCATCTGTTAGTCGCTTTGGATAAAAGCGTCTGCTAAATGAATAAATGTAAATGTAAATTTAAAAGTCCCTTGCTAGGTGTACTGTGTTAAGCTAACAGAGACTTGTTATAACACTTATATATCATTGCTCTTTTTGTTGTTTTTGATTGCTTCCACTGTCCTCATTTGTAAGTTGCTTTGGATAAAAGCATCTGCTAAATGAATAAATGTAAATGTAAATGTCTGGTTTTGTTTTTCTGGATTCCAGTCGCTCAGCAATGACGATCCACCCACCCCAAGCCACCTTGAGTATCCAGCGCCCTCCGCCCTCACGGGACACCCCCACACGGATCACCCTGCCCTCCCACCCTGCCATTGCTGCTCAGAAAGCCCTTTCTCACTCTGTTGCACAGGTTGAAATCATTCTGCCTCATCCATTTGGAAATATAAAAAAGCAGGAAGTTATACCTCTCTTTTGCTCTCTCGTAGAAGCCCATTTTCAGCACTGTGACACCTGTTGCTGCTGCTACAGTGGCTCCAATTCAGGCCACCAATACTGCACCATCACCCACTACAACAGGTGGGTGATAAATCTACTCTACACACCGGTGATTCAGAGACATCCATGCAAATTCTAAAGACTATTATGTTTACACTATTAAAGACCTGCTGTGTCATCTTAACACATTTTTATAGGCTCCACCCTACACAGTCAGATATCCAGTAGCAGTATTGTCACTATGACGGTGGCCTCCCACTCCTCTCATGCCACAGCAGTGACCACATCCACCATCCCTGTGGGTAAGTTACCTTTAGATCTGCTCTGGAATTGTTTTTATTTCTAGTAGCACAGACCTATATACTGTAGGTATTGTATTTTCATGATGCAGATCATTGCAAAGCAGCTTTATAGAAAATGTAATTTTTCTACATTATAGTACAGCCATGGCCAAAAGTTTTGAGAATTACATAAATATTGGAAATTGAAAAAGTTGCTGCTTAAGTTTTTATAATAGCAATTTGCATATACTCCAGAATGTTATGAAGAGTGATCAGATGAATTGCATAGTCCTTCTTTGCCATGAAAATTAACTTAATCCCAAAAAAACCTTTCCACTGCATTTCATTGCTGTCATTAAAGGACCTGCTGAGATCATTTCAGTAATCGTCTTGTTAACTCAGGTGAGAATGTTGACGAGCACAAGGCTGGAGATCATTATGTCAGGCTGATTGGGTTAGAATGGCAGACTTGACATGTTAAAAGGAGGGTGATGCTTGAAATCATTGTTCTTCCATTGTTAACCATGGTGACCTGCAAAGAAACGCATGCAGCCATCATTGCGTTGCATAAAAATGGCTTCACAGGCAAGGATATTGTGGCTACTAAGATTGCACCTAAATCAACAATTTATAGGATCATCAAGAACTTCAAGGAAAGAGGTTCAGTTCTTGTAACGAAGGCTTCAGGGCGTCCAAGAAAGTCCAGCAAGCGCCAGGATCGTCTCCTAAAGAGGATTCAGCTGCGGGATCGGAGTGCCACCAGTGCAGAGCTTGCTCAGGAATGGCAGCAGGCAGGTGTGAGCGCATCTGCACGCACAGTGAGGCCAAGACTTCTGGAAGATGGCCTGGTGTCAAGAAGGGCAGCAAAGAAGCCACTACTCTCCCAAAAAAAACATCAGGGACAGATTGATCTTCTGCAGAAAGTATAGTGAATGGACTGCTGAGGACTGGGGCAAAGTCATATTCTCCGATGAAGCCCCTTTCCGATTGTTTGGGGCATCTCGAAAAAGGCTTGTCCGGAGAAGAAAAGGTGAGTGCTACCATCAGTCCTGTGTCATGCCAACAGTAAAGCATCCTGACACCATTCATGTGTGGGGTTGCTTCTCATCCAAGGGAGTGGGCTCACTCACAATTCTGCCCAAAAACACAGCCATGAATGAAGAATGGTACCAAAACACCCTCCAACAGCAACTTCTTCCAACAATCCAACAACAGTTTGGTGAAGAACAATGCATTTTCCAGCACGATGGAGCACCGTGCCATAAGGCAAAAGTGATAACTAAGTGGCTCGGGGACCAGAATGTTGAAATTTTGGGTCCATGGCCTGGAAACTCCCCAGATCTTAATCCCATTGAGAACTTGTGGTCAATCCTCAAGAGGCGGGTGGACAAACAAAAACCCACTAATTCTGACCAACTCCAAGAAGTGATTATGAAAGAATGGGTTGCTATCAGTCAGGATTTGGCCCAGAAGTTGATTGAGAGCATGCCCAGTCGAATTGCAGAGGTCCTGAAAAAGAAGGGCCAACACTGCAAATACTGACTCTTTGCATGTCATGTAATTGTCGATAAAAGCCTTTGAAACGTATGAAGTGCTTGTAATTATATTTCAGTACATCACAGAAATAACTGAAACAAAGATCTAAAAGCAGTTTAGCAGCAAACTTTTTGAAAACTAATATTTATGTAATTCTCAAAACTTTTGGCCACGACTGTAGTAGTTTATTAGTGGTGACTATGGCAGAAATGTACAGTAAAAATAGATATGAGATTTTGTACATGTTTTACAATATTTATAATAGTTTCTTGGGCACCGAATCAGCACATTAGAAGGATCATATGACACTGTAAAACTGGACATTACACTAAAAAACAAATAAACTATAAAATATATATCAAAAACTCAATTTTCATATTTCTGTATTATTTTTAATAATAACCATTTTGTAATTGGAAAGAGTTTAAACAATGTTTTTCATGTTTGTTTAATGAGCCATAAACAATTATTGCACATGCAACTGTGGAACTGTTGCATTTTCAAAGTTGTCGGATCACTGATTTTATTCTTGGTTTGAAATATATTGTTAAATCGATATTTACATAGATTTCTTTCTTTCTCCATTCAAACAGAAAGGAGCTTTACTTGAATGGCAGAAAATAGCTGCCTGGAGGCATAACAAACTTAACGGCTGACTGAACAGACTTGCTATAAAATGACTTTAGTTGAATGCAGGAAACTTTGTGCATGTATTAATTTAACAGTCTAACTAAACTGGGAATGCACCTTTACATAGTTGCAACAGAGCTGTTCTTTTAACGAGCAGATTTTCCAGAAAGATTTTGCTTGTAAAATAGTCAAATCGTTAACCCAGGGGTGTCCAGTCCTGCTCCTGGAGGGCCGGTGTCCTACAGATGTGCTCCAGCCCCAATTAAACACACACACCTGAATCAGCTGCTAATCAAGGTCTGACCAGGCATACTAGAAACTTTCAGGCAGGTGTGTTAAGGCAAGTTGGAGTTAAACTCTGCAGGACACTGGCCCTTCAGGACCGAGTTTGGCCACCCCTGCTTTAACTGATGGAATTAACTGTCGATTTTGCCCCGTCTGCTTTAGCTAAAGTGGTCCCGCAGCCCATCACACACACGTCGCCACGTATCCAGTCCGAGTACACTGGAGAAAGGGGCAACCTCATCCCCTTTTCTGGTCACCGCTCCTCTCCCAACCCCATCTCCATGGAGAACCGCACTGACAACAGGTATAAATCCTGTCTATTCAATATGTTAAAAGAACATAAGCTCTTTTCCACCTACTGTACATTTAAAATGTGTTTTTGGCAGCAAACTGGCTATTTTCACATCAGGTATAGGATAACCATATGTCTGTTTTCCCTGCTTTTAATGGCTCTCCACAGACAGTCTGTTCCAGTGCAATTTCAGTACTTCCTGCCCACCTACCCATCAGCACCGTACCCGCTGACCCACACATACACCCCCATCACTAGCTCTGTGTCGTCCATACGCCCTTATCCAGGTACCATGGTGCTACATCAGATTTGATAAATGATTTCCTTCCACTGCAAACTTAATTGACATGGGTACTAATAAATGTTGACTTAAATTATTAACAGTTGTTTGTCATGTGGACACAGTAAGTGCTCAGGCGCCCAATGCAGCCATGCCCACTCAAGCCAGTGTAGGAGTCGCGTCTGCAGTTCATCTGAACTCCATGCAGCTGATGACGGTGGACCGCATTACTCAGATCAACACTCAGAACATGCAGCCGGCTGCCATGGCAGCACAGGGCATCCAACCCACACCCATCCCAGCCCAGGGCCTTCATACGTCTGCCCAGATCACCACCCCGAGCATTCAGCCTACACCAGTCAACCAACAACAGCCCCCAACAGAGTCTAAAGCTTCAGGTGAGGCGCTTCAGATCAGCTCTGAATCTTAAGATCCACCTTCAGTTTACTCAAGCACTGACGTTACAAAAAAAGTAAGTGCATTTGTGTTGTTGTTTTTTTCAGTGGTTCTGGCTGATGGTTCCACACTAGTGGCTAACTCTATTAGCAATGCATTCAGCAACAGTCAGCCTGTCACTACTGTGGCCCAGACACACAATCAGAGTGCCAACGCTGGAGCCCCCTCACTTGTGACGTCTCCTCGACCCAGTATTTTGCGCAAGAAACCTGCCAATGAGGCGTGAGCACGAAAAAACCCCCCACTATTGACAGTATTGTTCAAGTGGAAATCTCACTATGATACGTCCATGTCATATTTTACCAGCACAAAAAATACAGAACAGTCCTGCACCAATTTATATATTGACAAATATTTCATGTGTGCGTAGAATAAATTTGCACAGTAGAAAACAAAAGGGAATACAGATTCCTGTTTCACCCCAAAAACTAAATAATATTTTGGAAATTAAGAGTATCAAAACAATTTTTAGGAGTACTACTTTCTATTTTCCTCCAAAGTAATATAAAGTATAATATCTTTTAATTCAAGAAAACATTTTCAGTACTGTAATGCAGTAATGAAAATAATCTTCTCCAGAAAAAAATAATTTAAAAATACATTAATGACTACCACCATGATTCTTCCATTACTAAATAGAAAATAAAAACAAATAAGTTCTAAATTGTAATAATTTTTCTTTTTTTTTTTAAACAAAGTCTGTTGCTAATTGCTAACTAGTTAACTATCATCAAAACAGTGTCATATTGCAAAATATTGATACTAAAAGGTGTTAGGTTTTAGGTGTTTGTTTCTTTACTTGAAATTAAAAAAAATTCCTTCTGAATTTCTATTCAGAATAGGCTTGTAAAAATATGACCAACAACTTTAAATATATATGACCAACACTTCTTTTTTTTAAATTAAAGTATTTATTAATGTTTTAAATTAGCTTTTTTTATTTAAGTTTTAAGTTTTAGTAATTGTGCTTTTGTCATATTTATAATTTTATTTTCATACGTTTGTATTATTTTTATATTTTTAGTCATTTTAGTACTTCAACAAACATTTACATTAGTTAGTTGCCTAATGATTGTTTTATTTTATTTCAGCTTTATTTTGAAATACTGAAAACAATTTTTAGTTTATAGTTTTCAGTTTAGTTTGTTAATATTTACAGCACTGATGAAAATCTACCATAAATAGTTTCTATGACATTCTAGTATGTTTTAAATTTAGTAGTTTAAAATTCTTTTTCGACAAAAAATAAATTACATAATGTTCTCAAAATTGTCATTAATCTGTGTCTGTTGATTTATTAAAGTGCTGCTGTTAGGAAGAACCTGATCCCAGGTCAGCTCAGTGAGTCCACAACCCCCAGAATCGATGGACACATCAGAAGTGCATCAGGTTCACCTCGTCCTGCAGGGTATGAAAGTATTCACATTGGTCTTATTGATTTTTGTAGTATTTCTTGCCCTTTAATCTCCACTCAGCATTGTAAACACTAAATCTCCAATCACTCTTTGGCAGAGTGAAGTCTAAACCTGACATCCACATGAGTCTCGCTCCATCAGTAGCCACAGCAATAGAGACTGTTCCTAGCCAGGGAACTGAACATCAACCTCAACATGTGGGACCACCTCCCTCCCAGCTGGCTTCTCAACCTCTCCCCTCCCTCCTGACGACAGCAGCGCCCCCCTCTCAACCCCCGCCTGCTCTTTCAGCCATACCTGCTGCCATGGCAGTCACCCCGCAAATCCCCTCCATGGCCAATGTAGTGGCCCCGCCCACTCAGCCAGCTGCCAGCACTAATTCAGCATGTGCCATCAGCTCCGCCCTCCCAGAGATTAATATTAAGCAGGAGGCGGAGCCTATGGATAGTACAAAACCAGGTGAGGTCTTCATGTAAAAAAGATTTTGAACTAATAGTCAACCTATATATCAGCCTGAAAATGAATCCTCTTGTATTTGACATTGAGATTAATTCATTTAACCAGTATTTTACATATGATGTTATACTTCAGAGAAACGCATATCAGGAGGCAGAAGTGTCCCTAATAAAGCGGTTTCTTTCCCTCAGTGGCATCGGGGCCAAACAGTGGTGCACACATGTTGGCAGTCGCTGCTGCAGACATTAACACTGGAGCCTCCCCCAGAAAGAAGCCCCGCAAACAACAGCACGTCATCTCCACTGAGGAGAGCGAGATGATGGAGACCAACAGCACAGATGAGGAGAAGTTCCCAACCCAACACCTCAGCCAACGTACAGAGAAGCGCAAGTCCCCTCCTAAAGAATACATTGGTAAGCTTCATTAGTATGAAGCTGTTTCTTCATGATTTTTAGAAGATTCAGAAAGGTCCTTGAACATGTGGCTTTATAATCTGAGAGTTTTCACTTTGTAGGACAATGGTGATTTCATTATTATTATTTAATTGTTTTGTTATTTTAGAATAGATTTTTAAAACTATTAGAATCTTTGAATTTTATTTTATTAGGATCAGTACTAATGAAATTCAATAAAAATACTTTTACGATATTTCAAAAATCTTACTTTATAAGTGTAATTTTGTAATTTAAATAACTTAAAATTATTATTTAATTAATATTTTTTCCACATTAAAGTAATAAGAATGAGGTATTTGCATTGGAGAACTGCTAGTTGGGGGAAGGTAATTTGAAGGGCTCTGTGATTTCTGCAATGCGGAAAACTTGGAAAGAATTGTGGAATCCAGAAATAAAAAAAAATTGAATTTACTGTATAATGTGGAATGTTACGGAATTTGCAAAATTTTCGATCTATAAACCTAAAGTAGGTCTGTACACTTAAATTAAAATGCGATATGCAGTGCATTACGGCTCAGACACGGGAACCAGAGCTGATCACGTTGAGCCGCTCTAGTCAGCGTTTGTGTTTATACCGGCACGTTTCTGAACTGTCCCAGAAGCGGCTCTCTGAGGTGTTTATACATCGATCTGTCACATCAAAGACTGTCAAAACGTCATTTATTCATTTATTAAAAATGCTGTATTTGTTCGGTAAACATGTGTACTGAACTGAAAACCCATACCGAATTTTTTTATTTTTTTTAACAAACTTTTAAATTGTTTTAAAAATGCATTAAGACCCAGTACAACAAACACTACAATGATACTTACAAACAAGTCTTTGATTGTTGTCTCTCCTATGTCTGAAAATAACTTCTCTTAAGACTCCTTACCGCCTTCTACCTGTGAAACTCAGCCAACCTTTGTTCTAAATGCAAAAACATTATGAAATGGCGACAGTGACTGTGTCGTAACATAAAAGGACAGAGGCCAAACTTAATATCATTGCTTGATTTAGATAAACCAACATAGAGATAAAGATCAGAAACATCTTTGTAAGCTGTCCTGGAAATTATTAGCAACTCCAGTTGCAATGATGGCACCAATTGTGGGACTATCTGTACAATTTTGACTTATCACAAGTTATGTAATATGATTTGCCTATATTAAGTGTATCTGTTTGCAGATGAAGAGGGAGTTCGGTATGTTCCTACCCGGGTTCGGCCTCCGATCACTCTACTGCGCCACTACCGCAACCCCTGGAAGGCGGCATACCACCATTTTCAGAGATACAGTGACATCCGTGTCAAGGGTCTGTCTAGGCTCATCACGCAGTATCTTATTTGCATTAATACAGTTATATAGTCTGTCATCATTCATTAATACCAACTTGTGTTGTCCTATCAGAGGACAAGAAAGGCACCCTGCAGGATGTGGCCAATCAGAAAGGAGTGGTGTGCAGAGCCCAGGGCTGGAAAATTCACCTCTGTGCAGCTCAGCTCATGCAGCTGGTGAGACTTTCTCTTTAATTCATTACCAGACAGTGCTGATGTCAAGCTTATGTCAGAATTGAGTGTTTTTTCACCTGCCTGCAGACAAATCTGGAACGTGACGTTTACAGTCGTCTGACAACTCTCCAGGAAGGCCTCGTCCCGAAGAAGAAGGCTGGTGCCAATGATGACCTTCACCGTATAAATGAGCTCATTCAGGTTTGAGCTGCTGATCACTTTTACCCACACTTACTTATGGGTTATCATGTGTTTTTTTTTTATTCATTGGTTACAATCAGTGTTTATATTTGATTACCTTGCATCATTGCAGTGCCCACTTAAATTAATGTTTAACACCCCAATAAATGATTGATTTCAGTTCTATACAATAATGTTCTAGTGTAATAACCCTGTTAAATGTAATCTTTAACAGGATCTCAGAATAAATATAAATGTTTTCATGCTAAAAATTATAATGTTGGAATGCCTATATTTATTTTTATTATCCGTGCATCTTTACTATAATAAAAAAGTTTGGGGTCAATAAATGTTTTTGAAAGAAGTCTCTTATGCTCACCAAAGCTGCATTTATTTGATCAGAAATACAGTAGAGAGAGGAATATTGTGAAATGTTATGTAAAAAAAAATTGTTTTCTATTTTAATGTTTTAGTATGTAATTTATTCCTGGGATGCAATCATTACTCCAGTTTTGAGTGTCCCATGATCCTTCAGAAATAATTTGCTGTTCAAGAAACATTTTTTATTAATATCAATGCAGTTAAGCTGTTGAAAACAGTTGTTCTGCTTAATATTTTTGTGGAAAACTGATCAGTTTTATTCAGCATCTTTTGCATTTATTTGAAATAGAAATCTTTTGTCACGTTATAAATGGTTTACTGTCACTTTTGATCAGCTTTATGAACTTTATGTGCTCTTGTTGAATAATAGTACCCCCCCCCCCCCCCCCAAAAAAAACCCCATCGTATTGACCCAAAAATTGTGAACGGTACACCACTGATGTTAATTGATCTTAATCATAAAACTGTTTCACTCAATAGGGCAACATGCAGCGCTGCAAGTTGGTGATGGACCAGATTTCAGAAGCCCGTGACTCTATGTTGAAGGTGCTGGATCACAAAGAGCGTGTGATGAAGCTGCTCAACAAGAACAGCAGCACGAAGAAGCTCAATAAGCTGAAGCGTAAGGACAGAGCATGAGACAAACTGACCAGATATGGGACAGAGTTCAGCACGACCACAGACCCTCCTGCACCTCGACCCCTAGCATGCAGGCACACTGTCCTGCCTCACCCTATCTCTACCAGAAGACAGTCCAGATCTGTTGGCAAGATGTCTTCATCGGTCACACCCTTCCTTTCCCAGAATCTGTAGGAAACAGCAATGTAAAATTTAACCACAACATGCATCCTAACCTGTATCTTCACTGAAATATGTCTAAATGTCTTAATTCAGTCACAAAGAAAGTAGCTGTTTATTCCACGTTATACGTAATCATCCATGGATGGACCACAGATATACCACAGATATCCGTAAATATTATATTATTCACCACTTTTTCATTTTGGTGCCTTGAATGATAACCTGGTTATGACAGTCTGTACTGTACCAAGCACCAAACGGCAGTATTACACAATGGCTGTTCTTCGTACTGAAAGGTTTCCATTTTGTATTGTGGCGTTCGAAACAATAAGAATTGAGAAACCATGACAAAACCATCCTCTCTGTTCTAGGTGATCAAAGACTGAAGTATTTTGCCACACGTGCATTGTGGGGAAACGTTCAAGGTGCTTTGGTGAAATGGAGTATTGTGCCTTTCCGTGTGCCTCATAGGATGGGTTTCATGAATGTTTTAATGTCTGCATGTCTGCATCATTTTACATTCTCACGTCACTGCCTGTTGATTTGTGAGGAATGATTTATGTGTCATCAGTCTTGCAAGCATTGCTCCAGCTTCAGCGTTCTGGATTGGCTCTTTATTTGGGGGGTGGGGGTTCATTCAAGCATTAAAGGTGTGAAAATCATGTTCTTATGACATGTCAATCACAATTTAGAGGAGAGATTTGATTGTGTGTGCACAGTTGTGTATCTAAGTTAAACCTAAGTATGCAAAAAAAAGCCCTATTTCATTTTTGTTTCTTCATAAATGAACAATATTGTTTCTTTTTCCAGTTAAGTTGCTTGAAGCAGTGTAATTTGTGGCAAAGATAAAGCCTTGTATACTGTTTGATTACTCAGTTTCATTTTGACATTTCATGTTGCACTCCACTGCTGAAGTAAAGACACTTTGTACATTAATCTGTGGATGTTTTAAATTTTTTTGCAAAGTCTAATTTACTGTTCAACATTGATAAATTTAGACTCCGCATACTTAATATATGAATTGTTGGCGCTGATAGCTTTCTGGGCAGCATGCCAACATACAGTTCCTGTAATTTTTATTCTGTCCTATAAAGGCAAAAATGCCCAGAATAAATACATTTTAAAAAGAAGATATTCATTTCAAGGGGTCATGAACTGAGAAACCAAAATCCCCTTGATCTTTTACACTCAAGTCATTGTATTATAAAAAAAAACATTCTGTAAGGTTCCAGAACTCAAAGTTTTCTCGTTAGTAAAAACAGCTGAATATTCAATCCAGTCTCTGAAATGACAGCTTGTGGAAGTACCACTCTATGATGTAATAATGTGAATAAACTCTGCCTCCGCAGAGGAAGATCAACACCTGCTTCTACAGGGCTGCCTGCTTGGCCCCACCCACCGATTCACACATAATGAGATGGTCGAATGCAGGATTATGCAGAAATCAAACGATAAAGATGGCTCTTTATCTTTGCACTTCCTTTTTATCTGATCCCAATATTAGGAAAGAGTGAATGAACTTTATTTTTAATGAAATTCCAGACTGCAGATTCATTTACAAACAAGGCAGTTCGACGTGGAATTTAAACTAGATTTAAACTAAAAACAATCCTGCTCCGTCTTTATTGGTTCCAACAGTAATTTTGCACCACACAACTGTGAGTAATGTTAACTGTTTTTATTACGTGATCACTATTCTTTGTGTAATATCGATCGTGTTATATATACTTAGCATTTATATGTTTTTAACCTAAATCACAGCAGTGTCCATCTGTGAGGAATCTACAACTTGTCTGTCAAACACATAACATGCCAATCACAGCAGTGGGCGTTTACTACAATCCGCCACACCTATTCAAACAGAGCGTTCTGACAGGACAGAACATAGCTTATTACTTCGAAATGATAATGTTTTTAATGTAAGAATCTTGATAACTTTATAAGGGGACATCAGAGAACAGTACAAAATAAATATAAAAATAAAAAACAGTTGTGATATATTGTATATTTATGTATATTATATATTTATTAATTCATTTATGTATATTTATCATATATGACAGATAACTTATTTGAAATTATAATGTCATGATATTACTGTGTTTACTATATATTTTAAATAAATGCAGTCTCTGTGAGCATAAGATACTTTTATAAACATTAGAAAAACTTTTAATGACAGTAGCTGGCATGAGCAATGAAGTTTAATGTGGTTACTTTGGAAATAATTTGGTTTATGATTTACTGAATGGCCAAAATATTAAAGGAAGTAGGGGGAAGTAAAAACCGCAAAATTGCGAAATATTATTGCCATTTAAAATGCCATCAAACTCTCTTCCTATTTGAATATATTTTTATGTGATGGCAAAGCTGAATTTTCAGCAGACATTACTTCAGTCTGATTTACTGCCCAAGAAACACGTTTTTCCTATTACCAGTGTTAAAAAATGGTCCTGCTGGCTAATATTTTTGTTGAAACCGTGAAACATTTTTCTGTCGCTTTTGATCAGTTGAATGCATCCTTGCTAGTTAAAAAAATACTGTCCTGAAAAACATAAAATAAGGTGCTGTTTATTGTATTTTCCCTCTGTGACAATCCAGACACATTTGATTTACATAACGAAGCTACTGTCCAAATGGAGATCCTTGTCTTGTTGTCTTAGGGGCTGGAATAGAACGTGTTTAGATAAGTAATGGTTATCAGTTTATAGGGTGTGACTATCATTTGGAGTTTCTAAGCACTAATCCCTCCTTTCTTGAGTCGTTTATGGTTCTAGAGTTATCCAGCTGGTTTGGTTTCCGTCTTATCACCGTAGAGACTAATAACACAGAGCGTGACACTTTACATCCTTATTCCTCAACATAATCATTAATTATGCTTATCTAAGTGGCAGCTGCAGTACTGAAGTTTTTTTTTCTTGATCCCTTAATGTTTTAATCGCTAAAATAAGCCTGAATATACCATCAACCTTGGTTTTGACCTTAACTGTGTACTATGAAACCTGGTGACTGCCTCTGTATTTGTTATGTATCATATTTATCTGTATGATATTTTCATAATTGGTCATCATCTTCTAAAAACCACTGCTTATATATGACGCCCAAGCAATTCTAGTATCTGTGCAGTGAGTCTGAATGAATGTATCCTCTAGAATCGCAGTTTTACTGCTTAACAGCCGCTCTGACTCACATAATAAAGATGTCCTCTGGTACCATCTTCCTTGTGCGTGAAAAGTCCAAAAGGCACATGTCGTGCTTAGTTAATGGGTAGGGGATTTTTTTGATAAGATTCGCAGCATTTCAGATTTCATGTGTAAATGTCCCAAGCCACTAAAAGCTTGTGGTTTTCAAGTCATTGTCTAATTTATGATTTGTTTCTAACTTTGTTGCAGTTACACTCATTGAAGCCTCACAAAGTCAAGCTTTCGGACTGCTAATGACGTCTCTTCAGTGGTTGATGTTATAATCAGCCCATGGAAGAGCAAAGTCTAGAGGCCATAAAGAATTAATAGTAGGGGCACCTCCTTGTTGCTGTCACACAAGTGAATGGAAAAATTATGTAAGTCAGTGAGGGTTGTCCGCAGTTAACAAAGCGATTCAAGGAATAGTTTTCAGCTGTGCATGCTTCAATGAGGGTCACATTTCCAACTGGTTAATATATTTATTTACTTATCATTTGGGGATTTTAATTTCAGTTAGATGCCCGCGGGACAAAAGGGATTGTTCAAATGGTGATGTTAAAAGAGGTGTGTATTCATTTTTTAAATTGACCTAATTATTGTCCTACGTTTTTGTTGTGAAATTGTGATGTTTGAGTTGGTTGTGAGTAGTCTTTTCAAATGTAGTTAATGTGAATGTGAATGTGAATCTAGGAGGATCACTTCTGGATTGACTCCAGTATTGGGGTCCCTATTGGAGGGTATGTGAAGGTCTCAGCCAGTGGACAGTGTTGCCTGATTGATGATGAAGGGAAGGTAAAAACATGACTCTGCGAAGACTTGTACAGTAAAATGACCGTTGTTTACAGTTTTTTTTACTAATTGGTTCTTTAATTTTACTGTGATGCTAAATGTGCTATACAAATAAATATTAATAAATAATTAGCAATGTGTCAATAATGTTTACATAATGTAATAATAATATTAGATATTAATCATAACATTGCTTTTTTTTAACAGAAAAAACTTATAGGCCATTTAATGGCAATTTCCACTGGGGCAACACCCTTTCTGTCAAGGCTTTAAGAAAATGACTTCATTAAAAATAACCTTACAAATATTCAAATAGCCCTGCTATCCCCTTATAATCCACTGTAATGAAATATTACATCACATTCTATATTATTCTTGTATTCTAATTCATCTACGCTTGTGTAGTCGGATGAATCTGATGTATTGTGCTGGTTTCCCAGGAGCACCGTATCCCGGAGGGGGAGAAGGCCAGTCTGAAGCCTATGGACCCCAGCTCAGTGGAGGGTGTGGACGACATGATCCGACTGGGGGACCTCAGCGAAGCCGGTTTACTCCGAAACCTGCTGGTGCGCCACAAACAGGGCAGTATATATGTAAGTTCATTCAGCTCACTCTATAAATCCTCATGGATTGTGTGATGTATTGTTAGATGTATATGCGATACACTACCACTGAACAGCTTTGTATAAAACTCAATGATCATGTTTTCTAGAATGATTTGACATGATCCAAAAAGTGTGGTGAGATCTTAAGAAGAACGTCTGACCATTTATATAAAGAATCGCTCAGCCTCACAAATTTACTTGGTTTGATTAGTAACCTAGCGATAGTGTAGAATCTAAAATATTCATTATAAATTTGACATCATAATGTTTCGTTGTTGTAAATCCTTAAACTTTGTTTAATTTTTAGATTAAATTCAATGTAGTCTTTTCTGTTTGGATCCCGCTGTATGTAAGCGATGGTGTGATACATGTAGTTTTCTCTGTGTGTGCTGTTTAGACCTATATTGGCTCTGTGCTGGTGGCCATCAATCCCTATCAGATGCTGCCCATCTACACGGCGGAGCAGGTGGAGCTGTATCACGGGCGTAAGCTGGGCGAGCTCCCACCGCACATCTTTGCTATCGCTGACAGTTGTTACTACAACATGCGGCGCAAGAATCGCAACCAGTGCTGCATTATCAGGTACATATATGATCTTTTCTTCCGTATATTGAGAATCTAATCTACTGGCATGTTTAGAGGCCACACATATGCTGCACTTGTAAGAGAATGTTGTAACATGATTTATAAGTGTGTAGCATATCATTAAATTTGTGAGCGGTCAATGTACAATTAGAAATACAAGTTCTGCTCTTTGCATACTTGGTCAAATGTCAGAAAAAAAGTGAATGTAAAACAGTCATCAAACCCAATGTGTGGAATGACTTTGGATATTATATTATAATTTTATTGCATATAAAACTAATATATTGTTTATTATTTTTTTTTTCACCTTCTTATTTAATACTTAGTCGAACACAAACTAGGTGTTAATGAATTTGAACACATTTATATTAATTAGTTTAGGAGATAAAGTGCAGATCTTGGCAAACAATACATAATGCATGTTTTCGGTTTGTGTGTCAGTGGAGAATCTGGTGCAGGAAAGACAGAAAGCACTAAACTGATTCTTCAGTTCCTGGCGGCTGTTAGCGGGCAGCAGTCCTGGATAGAGCAGCAGATCATCCAGGCCAACCCTGTCCTGGAGGGTAAGTGCTGAACAGACTTGTCTGTTGGACTATTTCAATCATTTCCATAGAATGCTGGCTCACTTATGCATGTCTTACAGCCTTTGGGAACGCCAAAACCATTCGGAATGATAACTCCAGCCGCTTTGGGAAATACGTGGAGGTCTTCTTCAATAAAGAAGGCGTTATAGAGGGAGCTCACATGGAGCAGTACCTGCTGGAGAAGTCTCGTGTCTGTCATCAGGTAAGACTATTTTGTTTTCCTTTTTACAGAAAAACAGTATGGCTGTCACTACACATTTTTTAAATATATACTTTTAAAGTATCAATATGTACATCAAAATACTAATATGTACCTTGTAATATGTACTGTACTAAGAAGTACGTGCTGAAGAAAAGCATTAAGAGCCTTGGACTGCCTATGCACTTTTCTGAGCTTCATTAGTTTCAAATAGTCTGAAATTGCTTATTAAAATATATTTTCTGTTTGATAAATATTCATTCATATTTATGACGTTGAATGATTAGAATGAAAAATTCATATATTTTTTTTATTAATTTTTTAGGCACCTCAGGAAAGGAACTACCACATTTTTTATTGTATGTTATCTGGGATGCCAAGTGACCATAAGAAGACTCTCTCTCTTGGTGATGCATCACAGTTCAAGTACCTGACCGAGGTGAACGCTTCAGTTGATTATGTTATAGAGCGGAGAGTACTTGTAACGCTTTTATTTTTACTTGTGTATCTGCTAAATGTTAATCCCTAATTTTTGGAGTTTTACTGCAATTTGAAATGTATACCATAATTAAGTCAAATAAAGTAAATTCATAATTGCATCTTAAAATCACTCCTGCTCCTGATTCCTTTATCAGGTTTTAATATTGATAATCACTGACACTTCCGATGGTTATCTAGGGTGATTGTTTGACTTGTGATGGACGGGACGATACTGATGAGTTCGGACGGATTCGTTCTGCTCTAAAGATCCTCACTTTCTCAGACAGGGACTGCTGGGAAATCTTCAAATTACTCGCTGCCATTCTCCACATGGGCAATATTGACTTTCAGAGTTAGTGTCAATAACCTTTCTATTCCAGTAATAACATTCCTTTACAAGTCTTCCCACACACAGAAGTAATTGTAGTTAGGAATATCATAAAGTTAACAGATTTGCTCCTGATCTTTTTCAGGCACTATGATGAATAACATGGACAGCTGTGACATCATGTCATCCAATAATTTCTCTGCCACTACCAAGTTGCTGGAGGTACAGAGAAATGTTCTTTAGCTGCTTTTAGCACTTTATCCTCAATTCAAATTTTTTTTTTTTAAGTTTGCTGTATTCATGTAATCAACATTTGCTGGTGAATGTATTTGTTGACAGCACTTCTGTCACTTTGCAGGTGGATGAAGCTGATCTTGAGAATAGTCTTACTCGTCGTTCCTTCATTACAAACAGAGAGATAGTCATGAAATCCCTCAGCTCAGAGCAGGCCACACACACCAGAGATGCTTTTGCAAAGGTACCCACATCTTTACACCACACTGTCCAAATGTTTTTTACCAGAAGAAGAAGAAGAAAAACTTCCTGAGCCTCAAACTTTTGAACAATGGTGTATATGCAATCAACATTCAGGCTTCATAAATTCCCATTATTATTGCACATGTGTATTCATATTCTTTTCTACTCCCTGCAAGGCCATGTACGGAAGGCTGTTTGTCTGGATGTTCACAAAAATAAACAGCGCCATTCACAAACCCCAGACTGACGAGCCAACTTACACACGCAAGTCCATTGGTCTGCTTGACATTTTTGGCTTTGAGAATTTCCATCAGAACAGGTAAATATCTGTTGTCTAAACTAAAAATCATGTAAAAAAAAAAAAAGAAAAAAAAGTAATGCAGCTATTTAGCAGGGGTTTAAAGTACTTTGAAAAACAATTGTACTACTTGAAATACATTTGTTATATGCATTTACATATTTAAAAAAAACTTACTTTTAATATACCAAACTGGTATACTTAAAGTCTTTAACTAATTTTATACTTAATGCTCTTTAATTGTGCGGAAGTAGAGCTGTTGTCCAATTAAAGATATACTGACGTATATTTAGTGTTGGGAAGGTTACTTTGCAAATGTAATAGGTTACAGATTACAAGTTACCCTATTTAAAATGTAATAGTAGTGTAACTTTTTTAATTACTTTAATAAAGTAATGTAACTAATTACTTTTGAGTACATTTTGATTACTTTTATAAATTTCTAATGAATGTTAATTTGCAACTGTAAATCATCTTCAACCATTTTACACCATGTAGGTTTAACCTTACAGTAGTGCTCAATACTGTCAGACTTTCACCATCCTTCATCACTAGAACACATCCACCACACAATCAGACTTTATTACTGCCTTTTACTTAGAGATTGATCTGAAGTTCAAAGCAGATTTAAAATCAAAAGAAATAGTTTATATACTGTTTTTGAAACCAAATCTTTGCATAACTACAGGCATCTAACTGCATCTAACAATGGTTTGGGGAAAAATAGTTAATAAAAAAATAAAAGCATATACATCAACTCAAATACGGCTATCTAATAAGCATGTGTCCTATTTTGTGTACTAAACTCCTGAAACATTGGTGTCTTTTTGAAACACTGCTGTCTCTTTGTATATGATATGATGATAGTTTCTCAAAATAAGTAAAAAATGCTCATGAAGTGACTGTTCTAGAGATTAATTTCCATGAGGGGCGGACTGGGAAAAAATAGGGTGGGAAATCTCACACTCATACACCCACAACCCATTCTGAAACATGGACAACCCTATTTATTTTTTGGACCTGACATGAAAAAGATTTGAATCCTTAGGTTGGGGGACTTTGCAACGTAATTAAGAGTTCTCCCCTGAACTGCACCTTCACTTCCATTATCCATCCATCTCCCTCATGACTTTAATACTGAAGATTTTTATTTGACTTTTACCATGTTTTGTAAGTGCAATTTTGTTTTTTTGGCAAATGAATTACCACTTGTATTTATTTTTACTACAAATTCCATAGTTAAACCACTGTTAGTGCCATACCATAGGCTATATTAATTTTCCTAAGGGTTCTGTTTTTGTATCTAGCTCCCCCTAAACCTATGATAAAATATGATGATTTGTCTGCTAACTTACTACTGTAACATTACAAAAGATAATAATGACGTCGTTTATACAGTATTTTGAGTGATTGCGAGCAATGTGCTGCTGCTGCTTGACTAAGTAAACAAAGACAAAACTACATTAGCATATTTACAGATGAAACTGACCTGCACCTGAAACCCTGAACAGAAGTGTCGCTTCTCTGCTCCAGCTGTGCGCTTACACAGTCCACTCTTTTCTTTCTCTCTCTCGCGTTGATTACTCAGAGTCTGATCCAAACCGTTCGGCGGAGGCGCAGAGAGCGCGCGAGCCCAACCATTGCCAGTCACAACTAACCGATCCATGATTTATTAGAGATTTAATTATCGAATGGCGGATTCGGAAATAATCGCTTTAGTATATTCGGCCTGCAATTATACAATAACAATATTAAAGTAGAAGTCCAAATCGTCTGCCAGGCCACCGGGAATAGTCCCGGTTCTCCCGATGTCCAGTCAGCGCCTGATTTCCACAGACACGCAGAACGTGCAGGATTCATTTTCAGTCTTTTTGCGGCTTAATATTCACAGACATCAGTCCATATCGGGGTTTTGATTCAAGTGTACTGACCTACTTTTGATTTATTCGTCCAAAATGTGGCATATTGCGTCCGCGTTATAGGCTGAATTCCATTTTTATGACTGGATTCTACAAATGTGTTTTCCGCGTCTCGGAGATTATGGGCCATATGTCTTAGTGCAATTTGGGAAAGAAAATAAGCTGTATGTGGATGTGTGTAAATATTCAAATGTAATCCTCTTTGTAATCGTTACAATTTTCATAAGTAACTGTAATTTAATTACTCATTTTTTCTTAGTAACTGTAACTGATTACTGTTACATTTATTTTGTAATTAAATTATGTAACGCCGTTACATGTAACTAGTTACTCCCCAACACTGCGTATATTTGATTGCACTGAAGTGGAAATATTGCAAGTTAGTTTTAGGTACACTTTAAATATCTTGCAGATACTATTCAAAGATCATACGATCCACATAAATAGGGATATCGAAACAAATTTTAGGCTTAATATTAAGAAATGTGCATTGTGCACAAGTGACACTCAAGCAATTTGTCAATCTGACATGTTAATATGTCAATATGTTAATAGATTTGAACTATACTTAGTATGAAATAAATGTGTTTTAAATATTGTACTTTTTCTTTTACTAGGGTCATTACTACATTTAAGTATTTCCAGTGATAGATAGATAGATAGATAGATAGATAGATAGATAGATAGATAGATAGATAGATACACAGTACTCATACTCAAGTAGTAAGTATAATTTCTCTGTACCTCTGCCCTTTTTTTGTTTAGTTTTGAACAGCTGTGCATTAATTACGCCAATGAGCACCTGCAGCAGTTCTTTGTGAGTCACATCTTCAAGCTGGAGCAGGAAGAGTACAGTAAAGAAGCAATCTCATGGAAGCACATTGCTTTCAATGACAACCAGAAAACCCTGGACCTGCTGGCCATTAAACCTGTCAACATACTGGCTCTGATTGATGAGGAGAGCACCTTTCCTAAAGTGAGCTTCATAAGTAACATACTGTGAGTGGTTTATATGATTATTGTTTCTTTGTCAGCACTCACCTTGCATTGTCCTGTTTTCAATGCAGGGAACAGATGCCACAATGTTGAACAAAATGAACAAAGAACATAAAGGAAACGAACTGTACATGTCATCCAAGAGCAACCATGGCATGCAATTTGGGGTTAAGCACTTTGCTGGGATTGTTTATTACGACTGTGAAGGTACAATTCATTACTTAAAGACTCGGTTATGACATGCATGCTGCATTTCCCAATAGTTATTTTAAAAAGCAGATTACCAATGTTCTAAAAGTGCTGTATTTTGTCAGGATTTTTGGAGAAGAACAGAGACTCCCTGAGCATGGACATCATGGAGCTGGTTCAGAAATCTTCCAACAAGTTGCTCAAACAGATCTTTGAAATAGAGACAAAAACAAGCACCGTCAAGAACAATAACAAAATCAACAAAATGCTCATGACGCCAAAGAACTCACTACGAGTATGGCACATTTAAATAGTAGACTGACAGTAATGACTGGACAATGGCAACAGCTTTGCAATATAATGTGTTTTTTTTGTGTCACACAGCAAGTAAATGATTTGAAGCGGCAGATATCTACTCTGAGTGGCCAGTTTCGTCGCTCCCTGGATTCTCTGATGAAGGCCCTGTCTCTCTGTCAGCCCTTCTTCATACGGTGCTTCAAACCAAACGACAAAAAGATGCCCATGGTACCAATTCACACCTATAATAACAGATTTTATATTGTATAGCCATCAGAACTATAATCAAATGGTGCTTTCTCTTTTATCTGCTATTAAGGATTTTAATAGAGAGCTCTGCATGCAGCAGCTTCGCTACTCTGGAATGCTGGAAACCATTAAAATACGCAAGTTGGGATATCCCATTCGGCACACCTTCAAAGACTTCCTGCAGTGCTACCGTGTGTTCCTGAAGACAGTGAACTGTGACCCAAACACTGTATGGGCCTAATATGATTGTTTACAGATGTGATGCTCTGAATATGAGAATTATTATAAAGTGATAGCTGATGAATATAGTTGAATTGAACTGTAACTGGTTGCTAGGAATCATGTATGTAATGTTGATCTAAAAGTGTCTGTTAACACTTTACAATAAGGTTCCATTAGATAACTACATTACTGTAGTTTACAAGAACTTACAACAATGAACAACACTTTTAGAGCATTTATTAATCTTAGTTAATGTCAGTCTCTGCATTTGCTGAAGTTGCATTGGTGAACATTAGTTAATGCACTGTGATCACTGTGAATGAAGCCAACATATAATAAATGAAAAGAATTACATGTTCAGCTTAGAACAATGATGAATGTACTAGGTTGGAATGATTTGACAAATGGAAATATTTGTTATTTGTTCATCAGGAACCTGCTGCAAAATGCTGTGCAGCCATCTGCAGGGCTATGATCAGAAACGAAGAGGACTGGAAGATTGGCAAAACCAAAGTCTTTCTCAGGGTACCTTAGGCGTAATATTTCTCTATATTCATTTTACATCTATATTAGTATTCATTCCTGTAAATTTGATTTCTGAAGGTATTGAAGATATTTTTGTGATTATATTAAACATAAACTTTCAAAAGGTGGGGGTCAGTAAGATTTTTCTTACTGAATACTTCTATTAGTTATTACCTAACTTAAGAAATTAATACTTTTATTCAATAAGGATGCATTAAATTAATCAAAAGTCACAGAAAAGACATTTATAATGTTACAAAAACAAATGCTTTTTCTGTTGAGATTTCTATTTATCAAAGAATATCACCGTTTCCACAAAAATATTTAGGAGCAAAACCGTTTTCAAGATTGATAATAAGAAGAAATGTGCCTTGAACATAAAATCAACGTATTAGAATGATTTCTGAAAGATAAAATCTCAGAAATACATTACATTTTAAAACATTCAAATGGATAGACTTTAGTTATTTGGAACGGTAAGCATTTTCACAATATTATTATTTTTCTGTATTTTTGATCAAATAAATGCTGCCCTGGTAAGATACGTCTTTCAACATTAAAACATACAAAAATCTTATTGACCCTAAACTTTTAAACAGTAATGTAAATGTCATATTTTTGAATATAAGAATTGTTGTGCACTGTGTATTTTCATCTTTCTCTCTGTCACAGGATCATCATGACTCCTTCCTAGAACTGGAGAGAGAGCAAGAGCTTTACAGGAAGGCACTTATCATCCAAAGAGTAATGCTTGCCCATAAAGACAGGTTCGTTCCCCACTGTCTTGTGTCTACATAGTATTTTTTATGTAATTGTACAGCAATGTTAAATGAAGTAATTCATCATTCACATACAGAGCAAAGTTTGTAAAGCAGAAGAGGGCAGTTCTGGTTTTGCAGAAAAACTGGCGTGGCCACAGAGACAGAAGAGACTTTTGCAAAGTAAGCTATGCAGGAACATCTAATGTCTACAGTTTATGCAATAGCTCTTAAAATTAGTGTGATGAAATTATGAAATAATTCATGTAGAAAAAATGACGTATTGTTACAATATTGTTACGTTCTCAACAATGCCTCCTATTGTTTCTGTTTTCCCTGTTAGCTCAATCAAGGATTTGCTCGGCTGCAGGCAAAAGTGCGCAGTCGGCAGCTCCGTAAAGAGTACATGCGCAGACGGGTTGCAGCCGTCACTCTGCAAACACAGACCCGCGGCTACCTCGCAAGGAAAGACCTGAAACACAAAAAAGATGCAGTGATACTGTTACAGGCACAGACCAGAGGACTGCTGGCCAGAAAGACCTTCAAGAGAATGAAAACAGATGTTAGTGTCCACTGTGACAGAGCAGATTTCCTTTTTTTTTGTACTTTTTGCAGAATGTTTTGTGTTGTTTTTGTTTCATATACACTACCGGTCAAATGTTTGGATTTCTTATGTCATTACATAAGTTTCACCAAGGCTGCATTTATTTGAAATACAGTAAAATTACAAAATACTGTAAAATAGTAAAATATTATTACAATTTAAAATAACTTTTTTTTCTGTTTCACTGTATTTTAAAATGTATTTTTCTCCTGTGATGGCAAAGCTGAATTTTCAGCAGCCATTACTCCAGTCTTAAGTGTCACATGATCCTTCAGAAATCATTCTCAAGAAACATATTTTATTACTATCCAGGTTGAAAACAGTCGTGCTGATTATTAAGTTTGTGGAAACCATGATGCAGTACAATTCAGAGGTTTCAAGCTAGATTCAATTATATAAAAGATAGGCCTAATTTTATTCAGCAAGGATGTGTTGAATTCATCAAAATTACCTGTAAATGTAACAGTACAAAACCGTAAACAGACATTTATAATGTCACAAAAGATTTCAGTTTCAAATAAATGCTGTTCATTTCAAGAATCCTGAAGAAAATATATATCATTGTTTCTACAAAAATTTTTTTTAACCATTTATCATTCATACCCTTGTTCTGTCTCAGGCATTTTCGACTGCACAAGAAAAAGAGGCTCAGGAACGTACAGCACTGGAGCCTCAGCAACGCATAGAGGAGATGCACAGAAAAAACGAGGAAGCTGCCAATTCCCAGGATAAGACTGATGAGGAAATGGTGGAGAATATCTTTGACTTCCTTCCAAGTGCAAAAGTAGGACAAGAGGGCCCGGCTCTTGAGGGATTCGAGGTTAGAGTCACCTTCACAGCGCAACAAGGAAGCAGGACAACTAACACTTCCAAATCAACATTCATTTTTCATTCCAACTTTAATTGTTGATACACAATGTATCAACATACTGTATCCAGTGATAATACTGTACATTATGCCTTTCAAAGTCATTTAGGAATGCAAGATGTTAAATATTAACTTTGTGTGATTTGTTCCTGATGTTCTTCTAGGATTTGGAGCCTGAGCCGATGAAGTTTGAAGAGTTTGAATTCGTAGACAGCCCTGTAATGGAGAGGAAGGTCATGTCATTACCAGACAGCAGTGAAGACAATCGAGATGAAGAGGATGAGGACGAGAAGGAAAAGGAAATGCAAATGCAGAATGAGAAGGAAAAGATGAATGAAATGGAGGAGGAGGAGGAAGAGGAGGAGGAGGAGGAGAAGGAGAAGGAGAAGGAGGAGGAGGAGGAGGAGGAGGAGGAGGAGGAGGAGGAGGAGGAAGAGAACGATGAGTTCACTTTCTCTAAATTTGCTTCTTTACACTTCCAAGGATCATCTACTCACTCACATATCCAAGAGAGATTACGACAACCCCTGCTCTACCATGAAGATGAAGGGGATGCCCTGGCAAGTGCTGTTCTCATTCCAAACATGTTCCCATCAAAGCAAGTCTTGATAATCAACTGTGTCTTGTATTGTTTTTTTGTTTTTGTTTTTCCTTTTCCCTCCTCCTTCTCCAGGCTTGTTTGACAGTATGGTGGATCATACTGAGATTTATGGGAGATCTTCCAGAGCCGAAGCAAGAACGTGTTTCTGCTATAGCTGACCCCATTCAGACGAACCTTGGACAGAGACAAGCACGGCGACTCAGTAACCTTGTTGGATTAGATCAGGTAAACAAGCAAGACACTATGAAATGAAGCCCTTTATTTATTTATTTTTACACTTACCAGATGTTCAGCTCATACAGTACATTCAGTGCCTACGCTGCTGAAAAGACCAGCCTAGATCAACATGCATTTTCATGCTGTTTGATATTAGTTTATATTATATTGCTTTAAATATTTTAATGTACACACACAGGTAAAATGCCGTCGGGTTAAAAAATGCAAGATATAACAATATACAGATTTTGATGTGAATGCAGAGGAAGAACATTTAATATTTACACTTTTAAAAAAAATACATCAAAGGACCAGACCACAAATAAAGGACTGCAAAATGCTGTCCTAATAGTCAATAACCCAACATAAATGTGACTGTTGCTTGTCTCATGGAATTATATTACCTCAAACTAACTTTTGTGTTTTAATTTGTCTGCTGGTCTCGTACTTGTAGAAATTTTTGCGGAAAAAAATGAAGCAACCGAAGGGGAAATGGAAGAGAAAACCCTCAGCCATTCCTGAAGAAGAGGTATGCTAAAGCACTGATCATTACCCGCAGCTAACTGCATCATGCTTCCTATTAATCATTCTGATGAAATCTGCAGCCAGAAGAAGAGCCACAACCTAAAATGCAGACTGTTCAGGAGGAAGAGGATGTATTGTTCGGAGAGAGAGCAACTTATGATCGTCCAATGACACCACTGGAGAAATTGCATATTATTGCCGGATATGCTATTGTACGACGAGATACAAGGTGAATGTGATGGGCCATTGGTCATTTACATTCTTCACAATGTGGAATATATTTCCCACACAGAGAGATAATTGTTAGATCATCTTTATGGGTTTATATGTTTTTCAGAGATGAGATCTACTGTCAGATCCTTAAGCAGTTAACAGCCAATAAGAACCCCGAAAGTACAAACAGAGGCTGGATTCTTTTGTCCATCTGCCTGGGTATCTTCCCCCCTACAGATAGCCTCAGAAAGGTAATAAATACTGTTTGATTTCTGTTCTGTTATTTAAGAGCTAATGTGAATTGATATGATGTTTTATTAACAAGGTTCGGGAGGAGCACGATCAGATAATCAACCAGTTTGGCACAGGTGCATCTCGTTTAGCTATCCATCTTAACTAGCATGACACGTGTATGTATGTATATATATATATATATATATATATATACATACACGTGTCGTGCTATATATATGTTAGGGGTGTAACACTACGTGTATTCGTACCGGACCGCTTCGGTACAGGGCTTTTGGTACAGTGCACATTTGTACCGAATGACCGAATGCAATATTTTGTGTGCGGAACATATACATTTTCGTGTTTCCAAACGAACATATTAAGGGGCGGAAGTCTCCGCGTTCAGCGCAAATCCCACCCTGCAGCTGATCACACCAGAATCGTGCCTGACGCGGCGCTGGCGCGCTGCTGCTTCTTTTGTAGGTGACATAGAGGGAGACCGCCGACAGACCAGCATCTTCTTCACGACAACAATATCTATACTTCATGTTGAGCAGAAATATAAAGCCTACAGATAAAGGACACCGTCAACAGTATTGACGGCAAAATAGACTATGTTTGACAGGTGCAATATGCCAGTGTGTCACCGGCCTAAGGTTTTCAAAAGGCATCATGCAAGTGTGAACATCACTACACCTAGGAAAAAAACGATTGTAATTCAAACGCAGCTCCCGTCGGCATTTAAACAGACCTTTGCTCTTAATTCCGATCGGTCCAACGCAATAACGAAATCTGAGCAGGTCTAAAAACTGAAACTGTTCATGCTGCACTTTACACTTTGGAAAAGTTATATATATATTTTAAATATGAACAGGCCTACAAGCTGGGATTGGTAATGCTGCACTGTAATCATAGTTATTTATTTTTATTTTTTATTATATTTTTTTATATGATATTGGTTTGAGACAGAGTATTTTATTTAGTGGAGAACTTTGCAGCAGTATTTTATTTCCTATTCTTTTTTTTATTTTATATATATTTTATTAAAAAGTATTTAAAAAGAGTGTAAACAAATTGTTAAAAAAAGTTTATAGTAATAAACAACCTGCAGTTTAATGTTTGCATTTCTTTCCCTTACTGTACCGAAAATGAACCGAACCGAGACTTTAAAACCGAGGTACGTACCGAACCGTGATTTTGCGTACCGTTACACCCTAATATATATATATATATATATATATATATATATATATATATATATATATATATACACTTCTAATCTATTTTTATCCCACATTAGGAATAGGGGGAGTTCTTAGGGTTTGGGCTATATTCTGGCCCCAGAGCCCCACAAAATAGACATGACAGGGTGATCAGGACCCTAATGTGAAGTAGAGAGGTAGTGTGTCATCCTGAAGGGAGGAAAGGGGAAAAAAGGTTCTGTAGAACTACAGTCAACTACACATAATACAACGCTATATTATTTAATCAGAATAAAAATGCGATGAATGACCAATCAAACTGTGCGATATTTGGTATGTTATGTGTTGTTATGTTATGTTGTTGATATGCAATGCTGTTTAATGTTATGCTTTATGTCATATTACATGTTGTGTTATATGTTATGTTATTATATGTTGGTTTATGATATTTTTTGTTGTGTAATGTTGCTATGTATGTGTTTAATGTTGTTTTGTAATGTAATGTCATGTTATATGTCATGTAATCTTGTGTTATGTGTCGTTGTTGTGGTATGAGATATGTGTTATTTTATGATGTCGTATGTCTGTGTCGTATGCTGTGTTTTCTTGTTTGTTATGCCATGCTGTTTTGTGTCATGTTATTGTGTTATGTTGTTGTTATATGATATGTTTTGTCTTGTTATATGTTTTGTTGAGTTTTGTCATGTTTTATATTTAATGTTATGTTGTTATGTCTTGCTATGTTGTTTTATATGTGCTATGTTTGATGTGTTATGTCATGTCATCTCATTTTATGTTTGTATATCTTTTCTATAGTCATGCGGTTTTTCTTATGTTTGTTATATGATGTTATGTTATGTCATACTGTTTTGTGTTGTGTTATGCTGTTATGTTTTTTTATATTTTATGTATTGTTATTATGTAGTCTAATGTTTTATTTCATGCTTTGTTATTACATTGCGTTACATTGTGTTACATTACGTTACTTTGTCACATTACATTTCATTACGTGACTTGATGTGATGTGACAACATTATGTAATGTGATGTTGCGTGATGTTATGTGACATGGCATTACGTAACGTAACGTCACACCACATCACGTCATGTTAAGGTAAGGTTATGTGTTATGTTCCATTATCTTTTGGCCACAGTTCCTGCAGAGCTTCATACGCTACGGCCCAAGTGAGTACTCCTCCTACTGTTCAGAGCGACTGCGAAGGACTTTAGCAAATGGAGAAAGAAGTGAGCCACCATGCTGGGTTGAACTACAGGTAGGCAATCCATCTGAAAAGATGAAGAATACTCCACAGTACTTATTAAAAAAAAAAAAAAAAAAACGACAAGCCCTTCTTTCCTGCTAGTCTGTAGAGAACAAGAAGCCCATTACAGTAGCAGTGAGTCTGATGGACGGGAGAAGCATCACCCTCACTGTGGATTCAGCCACAACTTCTGCAGAGGTGTGCAAATCGATTATCCAGAAGATAAACCTGCAGGACACTTACGGCTTCTCCCTGTATGTTGAAATGTATGAGAAGGTTTGTATCATCTGAATGGCTATATATCAAGATGCACTTTGAAATAAGTCACATATAACTAATGAGCAATAGTATTAAAGTCTTCATTTATGCATCTCTTGCTGCAGATTTGGTCTCTTGGCAGCGGCAGTCAGCACCTCTTGGACACCGTGTCTATTTGTGAGCAGGATGAAAAGAGACAGGGGAGAGAGGAACAACATGCTCCTTGGCGTCTCCACTTCCGCAAAGAGATCTTCGCTCCATGGCATGACTGTTCTGACCAAGTCAGCACAGAGCTCATCTATAGGCAGATCATCCACGGACTCAAAAGTGGTGATTATCAGTCTGATAAGGTAAGTCTAGGATCTTTTTTTTTTTTTTTTTACTGTTCATATATATTTTAATAGGGATGAGATTTGTAACTTATCCTCTGTTGTTGACCCATAATCTTGATCTAGGAGGATGATTATGTGCAGCTCGCAGCCAAACATTACTATGTACAGCATGGGTCTGAAAGCAGTATGGAAACTGCAGAAAAGATTGTTCGTGAATGCATAAACTTGACTTTAATTGAGAGCATGTCTATGTCCAAGTTAACTCAGATGATTCATTCTGCACACACACAGGTATGCTGTATGTACTGTATATGCTGTTATATCACAAAATTTGATTTGGGTTGTGCTTGGAGAATAATGCAAGCAATAATCCTTCGTAATTTTTTAGGGCCCTTACATAAACTCTTCTAAACCTGCCTATGAAGTGAAAGCGGAGACTGTTGAATATGCACAGGAGAAGTGGACAATCTATTTCTCCAAGTTCTATGAGGCTCAAATTGTTTCAGGTAAAAAAGATAAAAGAAAGTAGTAGTTATTTTGACATTACATATAGTGTACTCATGTCGTTCCAACCCTGTATGACTTTATTTCTTTTGTGGAACACAAAATGAGAGCTTTTGATGAAAGTGTATGCTGCTCTTTTCCATACAAAGCTGTAAAGATAAAAAAGGCACTATAAAAGCATCATTAATGTACACCATATGACTCCAAGTCTTCTGAAGCCACATGATAGTTTTGTATGAGGAACAGACTGAAAATGTAGCCGTTGTTCACTCAAAATCTTGCTTGACGGTTACTATTCATTTTCATTTTACTGAAAATAGCAGCTTGAACATTCGGCTTGAACAACTAGTTTTTTGTCCTAAAAAAGAAAGGGTTATGTGTTTCTAAAGTCAGTAAATGATCACGGAATTATGATTTTTAGGTGAACTTACCCTTCAATGCATTGCATTTGTGAATTTGTTGTAGTTTTTTATTAGTTACTGTGAAAAATTTGTGTTCAGGTCCCTCAGTGCCTCAAGACCAGTTCGTAGTTGTTGTGAACTGGAAGGGCATCTTTTTTCAGGATGTGACAGAAGCCGCATTTCTACAGCTCTCTTATCCTGAGGTGTCAAGTATTGAGATGAGGTAAAATACTGCTTTTTATGATAAACCTCCATAGAGAAGCACCAGAGCATTGATAAAGAACTTACTCTTCAAAGACTATTTCTGCAGATTCAGTCTAATTTGTTAGATGAACCAGCTGACTTTTCTTTTTTTCATTTCCGTCGTTCCTTCCCTTCCTAACTTTTCTCCTACAGTGAGGAAAAGTCTGATGAGATTGTGTGTTTGATGACTCCAAAGGGGATGTATGAGCTGAAGGCTGTGAAGGGAAGAGAATTAGTGGAGTTGGTCAACATGTTCATCTCAGGGCTTATGAAGAGATCAGTGTACGCTGTGGCAATACAGGACCTTATCAGACAAGGTGCTTCTTTTACAGTTTTCCATTTCAGGGTGATTATTCAACTTAAGGACTAATTCAAATCTTGACAAATAATGGATGATGATGATGATGTATGATAGTAATAGCACGTTTGTCTTTCTGGTGAAAAATTTGGAAAAGTCTTCGATTTAACAGAAGTGGAAAATATTTTTTTGAATTCTTATGCTAAAGTGTGAATGTACACTCTTAAAAAGTATTTGTATTTCAAAATGTCACATTTAATTCAATGCTATTTGCCACTTCTTTGTAATTGTTTATGGAATGAGTGAAAATAGTTTCTACACCAATTTTCTTTCGGTGTTGCTTTTTTTTTCCACATTGTACAGTTACAGAGGGGATGTTAAAGCTAAAGTTTAAGTCCACATATAGAAATTCTTAGGTAAAAAAAAACAATAGTATAATCTCTCCTCAATGTAAAAAACTAAGTTTTAAGTACATTAATGTGGGAAGATGGCATCTTCTATCTTTTAAATTGGTTCTTGAACTAGACGAAATTGCTTGAATATTCATCTTTCTGTTTTTATTTATTTATTTTCTTCCCTTCAGAGGATGCCACATTGCTAAACTACAAAAGGGGGGATGTACTGTTTATCATAAAGGATGGGGTGTATTCTTCTGAAGAAGGCTGGATCCAAGCCAGGAATGAGAGGACAAATCAAACCGGAGAAGTTTCCTTAGATGCCATTCGGATTTTGCCGATGTTGACCAGGCCTACAGAAGAAACACTGGTAAACATGATTCTTTTGTTTCTCACTAATTTGCGAAAGAAAATAACTTCTCAGCACTGGCCATTATTATATTAATAGTTTAGTGTTTTAAGGTTTTGTCTTTGAAAAAACATTTAAAGGGAGTTAAAGACTTTAAACTGCCTTTAAAAAGTTAAAGAAACTTTGTATTAGAAAATGGTTTTCAAAACCCCCAACAAGGTTCTTTTTTAGGGTTGCAAAATAAGTTTTGTTTTGTAAATCCATTTAAGTTTGACAAGAATAAAAATGTAAAGAGTAATTTCTATCCTCTAGAATTTGTTGAATTTAACCTCAGCGCGAAGAAAGTCAGTAATGCCGGTCCTGCCGCAGAAGGAGGAGCTCAGCACAGAGAAAGTTGCCGTTGAGACGCTCAAGGAGTTCTCTTTTGATTATTTCAGGTAACACATGTACAGTTTGCACTCATCTCACATGAAATAAATGAAACTGCTCCAAAAAAGTGACTTGAAAGTTACCAGTTTTGATAACATGCCAGAGCTTCTGAAATGCTCATCTTGTACCTCTTCCAACGGGTCACAGGGAGTCAAAAGAAGGTGGCCGTGGCAAAGGAGGGGAAAAAGAGAAACTGTGGGCCAACAGCAAAGAGCTTCTAAAACAGCCGCTGCTCAGGAGCCTGCAGGGCAACTCAGACCTCTGCCACCTCGCTTGTGACTGCTTCACAGATATCCTTCCTGTCGACTGATCAAATGAAAACTAAATCATTTGTTACACATCTCCTTTTGAAGGAAGTTGTATTTTGTGTATTACAGTATAAGTGATAAAGACTTCAGTACATGTAACCAGAGAATTCCCGTTTTCTTTAACATTGTCTCTACCTATCCTTAAATATATGGGAGATTATCCAGTCAAGCATGTGCGAACACCCATAGATTTAACAAACCAGATCTTTGGGCCAGCAACAGCACACATGGAACTAAGAGATGAGATCTACTGCCAAATAATGAAGCAGATGTCTAATAACAGCCATGGGTTTGTCAGCTAGTTTTAACTCATTTGGTTTTGGTACCCAAATATGATCTAATGTTGCTTTGTTTGTTTTATCTGATTAAAAAAAAAAAGTTATCGTGGTCTTGTTTGTTTCTCTCTGTTTATCTCTCAGGTTGAGTATGGAGCGAGGTTGGCAGCTGTTGTGGCTGTGTTGTGGTCTCTTTCCACCAAGTCAGTTGCTGATGAAATATGCTCAACTTTTCCTGGAGTCCAGATCCAGAGAGCCTCTGGCCTCCACCTGCCTGCAGAGGATGCAAGCTATGCTCAGGTAGAGCTTTACATACTCAAACAGTTTGTCTCTTAAGGCTAATTCATGCTGCAACTACACACAGCGACCAATGCAGAAAGTCATTAGATTATAGTATGACTACATACTCTCACTGCTCTTGACTAAATCACTTTTGTAAAAGAAGAAATGTATATTTCATTTACACAGTGAGGAATGTGCAGTGGGTTTGTTCTTATTATTCACTGACCGTTTACTTGTCTTAAGTGAACTTGAGTTTATTTAATTTAGGCTAGTATTCATTTTTCGGGACACAGATGACTAGAATTATGACATTTCTATGGTATCTAACATTTTGATATTATATAGACCTTATTTCTTACTGTTACTGTTCAAACAGCAGCTTACAATAGAGACTTGATTACTTGTGTATGAACGTGCTATAAGAGTCGCGGCTGTATTGACTTAGATTGGCACCACATTTAATTTTTTACAGGAATGAAAATGAGGCTGTGAGGAATAGAAGTACACTGGTACACTGGTTGGCTGGTATACTGTTGTTTAACAACATTGTTCAACTGATGAAACATCTTTCAGGTTTCTACTGTAGGACCTTTATACAGTGTGTGCAATTGAGAAGACTATTGCTAGTTTTCATCCGTGTTAAATTCAATATGGAAACATCCAAAACTATACAGTATTATCACATTTGACAAGACTGGGTTAAACTGAGGTGCAATTTCATTCACATCTTAATTTACCAATGGCAGCTTTTATTTGTTAGTAAAGTGTGCAGCATTTTGTAATGTGAGGAAGCGAATGCAAGCTGGCAGGGATGTGGAAGTAACAAAATAAACAAAAGTCAGGGAATACATGGAACAGGTAAAATGAGCAAAAACAACAACATTACACAACAATGGGAACCAATGAACAAATAGACTACAAACACACTCTCACTCCTACTCCGATTTTACTGCACCCACAGCGGTAACACACTGGTCCAACAAAACTCAACAAATGTGTCTGTTGGTGTTTGTCTATTGGTGTAGTGTGAATTAGACATTACATGCCAACCTGAACAGAACATGAGAGCTAAAATCAATCAAAAAGCAATGTTTATTGTCTTATACAGTATCGAGGCAAGGAAGTTGCCTCCTCACCAGGTGGAAGTAGACGCCATTCAAAATAACAGCATGCAGATCTTCCATAAAGTTCACTTTCCCGACGATACATCTGAAGTAAGATGTGACATTACAAATTGTTTTAAACCATTTTACTCATTTCACTTTTTCCATCCATGTAAACAAAAAAAATCCTCCCTTTTTTAATTTTAGTTATTTGAGGTGACCAGCACCACGAGGATAAAAGACTTGTGCCACAAAATTGCCAGAGAACTCCGGCTCTCCTCATCAGATGGATACACTCTGTTCGTTAAAACATCCACAAAGGTTTCAGACGTGATTTCAGTCATTATGTTTTTCCTGATGGTGCTGTTTTAGATCAATGCTAATCTTCTTTGGTCTGATCCTTTCAGGTAGTAAGTATGGATTCTAAAGAGTACTTTTTTGACAACCTCAGGCTCCTCACAGATGTCGTCAAGAAAGGGAAAAAAATCAAGGAGGGTGAGCTGTATAACATACTAACCACTGTAATTAACCCAACTTTTTATTCAGTGGGTGCATTATAATCAGACTTTTACTCACTATAAATATTATTGATCCTGAACACAGCTAATCCAGCTATTGTCCAGTACCTGGTGCTCTTCATGAGGAACCTCTGGTTTAATGTGATCCCAGGAAAAGACCTAACTGCTGACCTAACCTTCCACTTTCCCCAGGTATGTTGTGTATCTGATCAGCATTCCTTATCTAGTCAAGCCAAATGATTTTAGCTGAATTCTATAATTTTAAACAGCCTTTAACTGAATGGAGTGCTGCAGGGATAACATTTTTTTAGGCCAAACTAAATGTTAGCATCACCCTGAATCCCTCAACAAAAATCTAATAGGATTTTTCTAAAGGCTTTTGAATTATTGCAGAAAATAAGCTCTGGGACCAACCAAAGTTATGAATCATACAAGTTTTTTTCAAGATAATCAAATGAAGAATGAATACAATCTCAAATACTATTGCAGATATAAAAAGTAAAAGTTAGGCTGTAAACAAACTACAACATGGTCATACAACTTCAATATCGGCAATATATTTGTGACTTTTAACAATTGTGAACTCGTTTAACCGTAAACCCATTTCACAAACTTTTGATAAAACAGGAATAAAACCATGCAATGAAACCAGAAGTTAAAAATGCCAACTCATTCCTGGGTTTTAGGACTCTTTCCTGTGACACTCTATTATGCTCGGCAACTTTGCCTAACTATCTTCTTTATATTTTCCCAGGAATTGCCGAAATATTTGCGGGGTTACCATGATGTGTCTAAAGAGGACATGATCAGTCTGGCAGGTCTGCTGCTCCGTATTCAGATTGATACAGATAAATCCCAGTTTGTCATGATCCCTAGAATGCTGAAAGATCTGGTACCAGCTGATCAGCTGAAGAGCATGACTGCTGATGACTGGAAAAAGGTGATCCTCAAGCCTTTTTTTTTTTTTTTTACTATAGCCCTGTATATTTTGACTACTTAGACACACTACAATTCAAAAGTTTGATGTCAGTTATTTTATTTATATTCATAATTTAATCTTTTTTTTTTATTTTTTATTTATATTCCTAAAAGAATTCTGAAGAAAAAAAAATACAAATGTATCACGGGCTCCACAAAGCTATTAATCATCACAACTGTTTTCACCAGTGATAATATTAGGGAAAGTTCACCTAAAAATTTTAATTCTGACATTGATTATTCACCCTTGTTTCATTTCAAAACCGTAAAACCTTTGTTCATCTTCGAAACACAAATTAAGATATTTATTATATTATTACTTATTATATATTTTACTTTTTTTCACACAAAAAGTATTCTTATAGCTTAATAAAATTACGGTTGAACCAGTGATTATTTTACCGAAGTTCTTGGTACCTTTCTGGACCTTGAATGTGGTAGTACCCTTGCTGTCTATGGAGGGTCAAAAAGCTCTTGGATTTCATCAAAAATATCTTAACTTGTGTTCTGAAGATGAACAAAGGTCTTACTAATTAGGACATTAGGGGGAGTAATTAATGACAGAATTTTCATTTTTGGGTGAACTATCCCAAGAAATGAGCAGCAAATCAATTTATTAGAATTATTTCTGAAAGATCATGTGACTCTGAAGACTGGAGTACTGGCTGCTGAAAATGCACATTTTAAAATATACTAAAATAAAAGCATTATTTGAAAGATTAATCATTTTTCACTATATTCGTGTTTTAATGTGAAATAAAGCTTTGGTGAACATAAGAGACTTTTTTGAGAACGTATGAAGGCATTATTTAGTATTGATTTATTCTAGTAACCCCTGGCCCAAACATTACAATGAATGACAGAATCGTTTTGGTCTTTGGTTTGCAGCACATTATTAACGCGTACAACAGTCAGGCAGGCATAACAGTAGATGAAGCCAAACTCCAGTTCCTGAAGACGATCTCAGAGTGGCCTACCTTCGGATGTGTTTTCTTCGAAGTTAAGGTAACCAGGTCAACTCTAAAAATAACCCTAATTGCTAAGAAGGGGGGGGGGGGTGTTTTTTTGACACTGACTGTCTTTTTTCTCACAGCAAACCTCAGAGAAGAGTTACCCCAGGGCTATAACGCTATCAGTCAGCAAGCAAGGAGTTAGTATCATCAACCTGAAGACAAAGGTACAAATTTATTCCGTATACAACTCTAATGTAGAGCTCAGCTCAGCATTGTGTCGTTTGTGAAGTTAACAAGTGTTTTGTCTGGCTCGTCTGCAGGAGGTACTTGCGATGCATCTGTTCAGTAAGATCACTTCCTGGTCTAGTGGAAAAAACAATTTTCACTTGACCATCGGCGGCCTAGTGCAGGGCAACACTCTGATCTGTGAGACGTCTACGGTAAATACAGCACACACACACACGCACACACACACACACACAACTATACCAAGTGTAACGTGTGCATATGTTAATATCCTCTTTGACTGTTTTTTTGCAGGGTTATAGAATAAGTGATCTCCTGTCCTCTTACAAGGACATGTATCTGAATGAGATTCCAAAAGTGCGGAAATCATAGAGGATCAACAATTAGTTGGATTGTTTCTTTTTTGTCACATTTCTTTTTTTTTTTTTAGATCTTTACCATAATAATTATACTATGAATTTGTTCATGTAATATTGCATATTGCAGAAGTAATTTAACAAGTTTAATAATTGCTGTCAGAAATCCTTTTTAAGATCACTTTTTTGCTTGTTGCTTCTTCTATGTGCATACATATTTCACAAAAAATTTATAGGCTTGAGTATTTATTTTTATTTCAATAGTCCGCATCTCATTGACTTTGCATTGCAATGTTACACAAGGTGGCAGTATTTCTACAGTTTAATTCTAATCTATCTAATACTGCTTTGATGGAACCATGTTTAACAATAAAATGTAAAAATCAATATGGCTCTGAATTTAATTTTGAATGAATGATGACTAATTTGTAATCAACAATAATACTCCACAATTTAAATTGCATGTGTTTCACACATTTCATTCATAGTAATTATATATTTGACTGAAGTATTTGCAGTTTAGGTATAGTAGCGTATATTGATATGATATATTTGACTCTTGATGTCCTAAACCAATATACAGCGCATCATACACTACTGGTCAAAAGTTTGTGTTGCTAAGATTTTTATAAATGTTTTATTAATGAAGTCTTCAAAAATACAGATAATTAAAGTTTTTTTGTTTTATTATATTTTGAAATGTAATTTATTCCTGTGATGACAAAGCTAAATTTTACCAATCATTACTTGTCACATGAATTCCTTCTTAAATCATGTCATTTACTACTGCAAAATGAATTTCAAAATCCACTGAAAAACAAGGATTTTTTTTAGGACTTTTGGGATTTTCACAGCCTCTCTTACTGTTTAATTCTTCCACTAAACCAGAAATATCCCAGCGTGCCTCTCTCAACCCCTGGCCTCTTGACCAGCAATTCAGCCGTTCCATGAAACTGAAAGAAAGCCTTGTGCTAAAACAGGAAAATCCAGCATGAATACTCCACAGCAATCATGGTAATCGAGTGTAGAGCACGCTTTTTGGCCCTGACGCACACTATGCCATGTGCTCACTATTACCAAATAATACAGAACCCTGGGCAGGAGAGGGAGAAGTCAGAAACACAACGCTTCACTGTGGGGGACTCGAAAAACCTTTTCATTCATGTCATGCCTAAAAGTGAAATGTATCCATTTCTCTCCAGCCCTAAACCTTATTTTGTCTCACTGACATGAGCCTCATGTTATTAGAAACATGTTTTTGATACCACAACGTCATAGAGCCTTAACAACCCAGGCTGACATCTGAAACCTTCAGTCTGGAGCTATTTTTCTGTTGAAACCATAGGATGCTGCTGGATGCTAAAACATAAGTTTTTTTTTTATTACAAGCACAGTTGCCTTTGAGTAGATATGGAGAAATCAGTCAACAGACGTTGTAAACATATTAAGGATTTATAGAACAAAAACTAATTGTTTAAATATTACTTGGCAAAATTAGGTAGTATATACTACATTCAATTGGGAACACTTTTTATCACTGAGATGACTGGGGGGGGGGGATTCCCAATTATCTGTTTTCTATTTTTATATATTTTCTGCATCATTACTCTAGTCTTCAGTGGTATTTTGGTAATCATATATACAGGTGCTGGTCATATAATAAGAATATCATCAAAAAGTTTATTTCACTAATTCCATTCAATAAGTGAAACTTGTATATTATATTCATCCATAACACATACTGATATTTAAAATGTTTATTTCTTTTAATTTTGATGATTATAACTGACAACTAAGGAAAATCCCAAATGCAGAATCTCAGAAAATTAGAATATAACTTAAGACCAATACAAAGAAAGGATTTTTAGAAATCTTGGCCAAATAATAATATAATATAAAATACTATAAAAATGAAAAGTATGAGCATGTACAGCACTCAATACATAGTTGGGGCTCCTTTTGCCTGAATTACTGCAGCAATGCGGCGTGGCATGGAGTCGATCAGTCTGTGGCACTGCTCAGGTGTTATGAGAGCCCAGGTTGCTCTGATAGTAACCTTCAGCTCTTCTGCATTGTTGGGTCTGGCATATCGCATCTTCCTCTTCACAATAACCCATAGATTTTCTATGGGGTTAAGGCCAGGTGAGTTTGCTGGCCAATTAAGAACAGGGCATGGTCCTTAAACCAGGTACTGGAAGCTTTGGCAATGTGTGCGGGGGCCAAGTCCTGTTGGAAAATGAAATCTGCATCTCCATAAAGTTGGTCAGCAGCAGGAAGCATGAAGTGCTCTAAAACTTCCTGGTATACGGCTGTGTTTACCTTGGACCTCAGAAAACACAATGGACCAACACCAGCAGATGACATGGCAAACTTTACACTGCACCTCAAGCAACGTGGATTGTGTGCCTCTCCTCTCTTTCTCCAGACTCTGGGACCCTGATATCCAAAGGAAATGCTAAATTTACTTTCATCAGAGAACATAACTTTGGACCACTTAGCAGCAGTCCAGTCCTTTTTGAAGCGAGACGCTTCTGATGCTGTCTGTTGTTCAAGAGTGGCTTGACACAAGGAATGCGACAGCTGAAACCCATGTCTTGCATACATCTGTGTGTAGTGGTTCTTGAAGTACTGACTCCAGCTGCAGTCCACTCTTTGTGAATCTCCCCCATAGTTTTGTTTCACAATCCTCTCCAGGGTGCAGTTATCCCTAATGCTTGTACACTTTTTTCTACCACATCTTTTCTTTCTCTTCACCTCTCTATTAATGTGCTTTGACACAGAGCTCTGTGAACAGCCAGCCTCTTTTGCAATGACCTTTTGTGTCTTGCCCTCCTTGTGCAAGGTGTCAATGGTCATCTTTTGTACAACTGTCAAGTCAGCAGTCTTCCCTGATTCTAACCATGATTGCGTAGCCTACAGAACTAGACTGAGAGATCATTTAAAGGCCTTTGCAGGTGTGTTGAGTTAATTAGCTGATTAGAGTGTGGCACCAGGTGTCTTCAATATTGAACCTTTTCACAATATTCTAATTTTCTGAGATACTGAATTTGGGATTTTCCTTAGTTGTCAGTTATAAACATCAAAATTAAAATAAATAAACATTTGAAATATATCAGTCTGTGTGTAATGAATGAATATAATATACAAGTTTCACTTTTTGAATGGAATTAGAGAAATAAATCAACCTTTTGATAATATTCTAATTATATGACCAGCACCTGTAGATAGATGGATGGATGGATGGATGGATGGATGGATAGATAGATAGATAGATAGATAGATAGATAGATAGATAGATAGATGCATTGATTATTACATTTTTTAAATGTATTTAGTTTATAGCTTGCATTAATTTTTTTTTTTTTTACTTTGTAAAATCTGTTTTGCAAAGCATTCCATTTTGTTCTGAACTGTCACGTTACTCGTGCCAATTAATTGATCAGGAATGCTTTAATGCATTCCTCTAAATAAAGAGTGCAGTAAAGGCAATCATGGCCAAGTGCTGAGACTTTCAAACAGCAGCTCTGAAAAATGCAGCCGTGACTAGCATTTGAAACGCTGTCATTCCTAAGCATTAAAACACAATGTTAAATCTTTAGTCATGGATGGGGTATGTGCGGTTTTACTGCTCTTCATCATTGCACTTGCACTTCTACTAGTCATGAGGTATGGTTTGGATTGTAGTTTGAAAATATGAATGCAAATTTGCTTTAAGTTATTCCCCTCTCAGCATGTTTCAGATCTATCATTCAGAGATAGTCCAAATTGAAGGTTATTCCATCCAGTCATCAATCAATGCTGCAAATGTGTACGGCTGAAGTAATCAATCTACTCTCTGAGAGCACAGCACATCTGACCAGCATGTGCCAGGAGAGTAAACTGACCTCATTCATGCCGGATTCGAATGAATCTGGTTTTCAGAATTGTTTGGCTCTTTCATCTAACATCTTATCTAATGTTTTTGTTTTTTAACAAAAACCAATGTTCCCAGCCGCTTTAATTCTGATTTGTAAGAGGATTACTGCACCCTGAAAAATTCATATTTGCTGGTGTTCCACATTTCAAGCTTCAGGAATGTGCCCTTTGACCTTCAAATGCTCCACAGCCCTTCATTTTTTTTCATGTTTAGGAAGAAACCCAAGGGTAAAAAATAGCAAGTGCCTCTTAAAAGTCGAAAGAATGTTGGCAGCATTTCTCTCTGTGAGGAGGAAAAGGCCTCCACTGCGCTTATAAACAAGATGAATTGCAGTGTATCGCACATTTCCTGGTTCCCATACAGACTGTAACCGCCATTAAATGCTGAACCTTTTCATTCCTACCAAGAGGATTTTCCCAGCTTACATAAACTCACCTGGAGCCAAGTTTGTTCTTGTTTTGGTATGAAGAACCAGTGCCACAGTGTCGTCATTATATTTGCCTGTTAAAATGTTATTTGGTTAAAGATGGTTTATTGCAAATATGGAAAGCACATGTGAATATTGTCTGTGTATATAGAGATAGGTCATGAACAACCCACATGATGAAGAGCTATTCTCTCATTTTGTGTTATCAGTTTAAATGGCAATGCTGTTATGATTTATAAACTACTTAAAATGTTCTGATACTGAGTGAGACATGATAATCCATTACTGTATGTAGTGTCACTTAATTAATTTATTTTTTATTTTTATTTTTTTATAAAGACTGACCTTACCTGTCGGTCCTTACTGACAGTGATCTATGTTGAATGTCTGCTTTAAGAACTGCATTTGAAAGCAGATGTGATTTAAAGGACAGCGTTTTTGAATCCATTCAGCCGATCTTCGGGTCTGGCGGTAGCACTTTTAGCTTAGCATAGATCATTGAATCTGATTAGACCATTAGCATTTTGCTCAAAAATGACCAAAGAGTTTCTATATTTTTCTATTTAAAACTTGACTCTTCTGTAGTTACATTGTGTACTAAGACCGACAGAAAATGAAAAATTGAGATTTTCTAGGGCGATATGTCTAGGAACTATAATCTCATTCTGGTGTAATAATCAAGGAACTATGCTGCCCATGGATGAAGCAGGCGCAACGATATTACGCAGTGCCTGAAAATAGTCCCCAGCAACTCTGCTACTGCTGCAATTACATAAATTAGCTGGGGTCTATCAGCAGAATTGATTTGAAAACGGTAAAACTGTTTAACACTAGTGGAGTTGGAAAATGAACCTATTTTCAAAAAAAGTGTTCTGTTCCTTTAAATGTGTTTTAAAAGATATTAAACTGGAACAAAAAAAATATTCAGTTATTAATCTGAATTGTCATTTAACTTATGCCTTACTAACAAATCATACTTTCCATTGTCTGACAATGTATGGCAATCCAGTGAGTTAGGGTAGTTTTGACTGAAATTCAGTTTCCTTGAGTTTTTATTGCTGGAAATGAAATGAACTGTTAATTTGTTCATGGTGCACTTTTGTTTGTTTGCTTTGTTCGTTGTCTGTAGTGTACATTAACTTGGTTTGATGCAGCCATCCTGATATCATCTATTTTTTTTGCCAGAGTTTTTAATGGTAAATAATCTTAAAAATCAAAAATTTTGACAGATATTTTCCACTTATAAACCTTATTTATATTATTATATATTTTTATATTTTTGAACAGTAGTTTGTAACTTGGGAAATTACAGTTTTTAAGTTTTATGGGAAAATTGTTTTCTGTTTGGGAACATGTTTTTAATTTAGGCATAAATGCAAAAATGAACAATGGAGGTCATAATCAGAGGCATTACCAGTGTAGTAAATATGTAAGACGTGGCTGTCTTATTTTCAACAACAAGCATTGTTCACTCTTGTTACAACTGAGACCTGAATTCCTGAGATTCCTTCATCAATCAAACTTTTGTCTGTGAAATACCATAAATAGTGAAGCATGCTAGCATGCATGCTTTAGCTTTCTTACCATAGATGATGTCAACATGTTGTGCATTTTTTGTCCCATTATAACCCAGCGTTATGGACCTCCCATTGACTTCTTAATTTCAGCTAAGTATAATTAAGAATAATTAGTTTTCTTTATCTTCATGACTATGAAAATTGTAGAGTCACACTGAAGGCATCAAGGGCTATTTGACCAAGAAGGAGAGTGATGGGGTGCTGCGCCAGATGACCTGGCCTCCACAGTCACCGGACCTGAACCCAATCGAGATGGTTTAGGGGTGAGCTGGACCGCAGACAGAAGGCAAAAGGGCCAACAAGTGCTAAGCATCTCTCGGGGAACTCCTTCAAGACTGTTGGAAGACCATTTCAGGTGACTACCTCTTGAAGCTCATCAAGAGAAAGCCAAGAGTGTGCAAAGCAGTAATCAAAGCAAAAGGTGGCTACTTTGAAGAACCTAGAATATGACATATTTTCAGTTGTTTCACACTTTTTTGTTATGTTTATAATTCCATATATAATTCCACATGTGTCAATTCATAGTTTTGATGCCTTCAGTGTGAATCTACAATTTTCATAGTCATGAAAATAAAGAAAACTCTTTGAATGAAAAGGTGTGTCCAAACTTTTGGTCTGTACTGTATATATATATATATATATATATATATATATATATATATATATATATATATATATATATATATATATATATATATCATTCATTGGTTTATTTATGCACCTTCTATTACAAGTCAGTTTTGAGAGGTTTTAATGCACAATCTGAAAACACAAGGGAAAAATCTTCCATTTGACATTTTATTATTTGATCTTTTTTGCTTCATTACAAGTTATATTATTAGCATATATTATATGTTTAAGCATGTGACAAGTTATGTTATCAAGTTATATTTTCAGCAAATGTTTTGATTGCAGGATTACATGTTGGGTATGTGTGAGCTGCCCAGTTTTTACACAGTTGAGTACCTTGTAAACAACTGACTGACAGTAAGATCACCCACAAACAACTTCCTCATGAGTAGTGCGAGTCTAAGATGCCTCTCATTACTGTCACAAAGAGGAATTAGTTAAAAGCTAAACATCACACCTAATGCAGATCTATATGTTCTATAGTTGGAGTGTGGCATCAATACCATGTTTCAAAGCATGTGACTACACTAAGGAATATTGAGTTGGCTTTGTCAGTTACAGGCTGGATAGGTTAGTCAATGTTGGGTGAGTCAGCTTTGAGCGAGTTATCTATTGTTCTCTCTCAAAAGCAGAATGTTTGTCTGAATGCCTCAGAAGTCTGAGCATAAAATGTGGCTAAAGGTGAGCCTGAGGGAAATAGCTTGAGTTTTTCTCTGGTGAAATATGAGAGCTGGAATGCCCCTCACTGGTATTCAATTATAATTGTTCATCTTTCTTGGACTGCATGTGTGAGAGAATACTTGGAATGTCTGAAACGGGGTGTAATCCAGTAGATGGTGCTTGCTGGAACCAACAAAAAATTCCCAAGGCCTTCACAAACCAAGAGACACATGGTTTTATATATTAATAGCTTTATTGTAAATGTTGAAATGTTTCAGAACATTCACATCTTTCATTGATTAAATAGAAGAGGTCAACCCTTGACCATGTGATTTAAGCACATGTACTTTTCTGAAATGCTCTTTGGCATCAGTTCCTCGGCATTACATTCCAACACAACCAAACAATTGTACAAAATATATATTAATATTTAATTTGAAATGACACCTTGACCAGCAAATGTGCCATTTTAGAGTGAACACATTCCAAAACAAAATGCAAAAAAGCTAATTATAATATAATACAATTGGTTTTCTCTCTAAATGTTCTTTTAGACTACTAGGTCTATGTAATGTTTTTGTCTCGCACAACGTGACAGTGTTAAGTATGCCGATCCTAGAAATGCAATGTAAAAGAATAGCTGAAGGGCGTAGCAGCCATAAACAAAAAAAACATGAGAAAAATGTAACCATTTATAACAATTGATAAAGATGCGGTGGAAAAGATACATGCAAGAGCATAAGTCTCAAGTAGAGAGTCAATTGAACTGGAGTGTGGTGAAGTTACCACAAGTCTTCTGAGACGAGGGACAATGCAATAGTCAGGACATTTTAGTAGTTTGTGTCCACCCTCTTGTACGGGACGGCTGTAAATACCAAAAAAAATACCACTGTAAAACAGTCTTATCTTTCAAAAGATAGCAGACTGGAGATGTAGCTTTAAGAGTAGAGCTCAGCTCCCTCTTACACATGAGATTTTTGAGTAGCTCTTCTGTTTATCTGAATTCTGGCTTCACAACAGTATAATGATGTGGTGTCATTTAATATCTCTCTGAGCTCTTCAACATTTATTTTTCAGGGCAGTTTGTCCAAGTGTTCTTCATCAAATGAAGATCTCCTCTGCTTCAGCCGACACATTATCCAGGCCCTTGAAAAGGTCCACAGCAGATGGTGCTTTCTGGATGTTATCTATGAAAAATATTAACAAATATTAATCAATTATCACAAAACGAGGGATTACATCAGGAGAAAGTCATCAGTGGTAGACTTATTTAAAAAGATCCCGAATGACTTTCCGACTTTTAATCTTTATCTCTCAATTAGTGTGTCATATTTTCAGTTAGTTTCTCATAAAGTATCCTCTCATCCCATATCATGCATAAAATGGCTCAAAGTTGACTCACCAGAGCTGGTCTCCGTGTGGGAGGTTTGATCTGTTGCTGCTTCAGGTTGTCCCGGGGCTGCTACCAGAGCGCGCGCTGAATGAGACGTACTAGTCGCTGGGTTACTGGAATGACTCTTCCCTGGAAAAAGATCCATAAGAATTCATAACAAATTCTTCTCAACTAATTTTATGTTATTCTCAGTGAACACTAATGATACTAACTTTGATACTAACTTTAGGAGTGAACACTAATGCTAATTTTAGTCAGTCACAATTGTAACTAGTAAATGCAATTTGATAGCAAACAGTGAATTTTAGTCAGGCAATAATTTACCTTGCAAAAGCTTAGCTAGTGACTACTATAAGCAAATAAACCGGTGTCCTGACATTTTATCCTACGCGTTAGATTTTCCTACCAAGGTTTACTGTGAATGCACACATCAATATCGCGTCCTTTTTCTCATACTAAACAACGATATTTAATGTATCTGCATTACTGTAAGGGTAGGTTAGGGCTAGGTTAGGGTTGGGGTAGGTGTAGACTTTAATAAAAACGCAATCTAATTGGTAGAAAATAATATTTATTGTTGGTTTCCTGTAACTGTATCCCTTCTAGCTACAACGCGAATATAACACATAATTACTGCATTTGCAGTACTGTAAGGGTAGGTTTAGGGTTGTGGTAGGTGTAGACGTTAATAATCCATAAATTTACAGTAGCATTTTTCGTTGTCGAATTGTACTACCCACTGTTTTAATGGGAGGTAGGAAAATGTGATAGCGTAGGACAAATCGACAGAACACCGGTCAAAGTTAATTTTCAGTGAAGACTAATGCTAATGTTAGTCAAAACTTATTATCAGTGAACACTAACCTAACTGGTAAAAGTTAATTAATAGTAAACATCAGTGCTAATGTAAGTCAAACACTAACTTAACTTGTAACTGCTAACTAGCAGTGAAATCTAATGCTAATATTAGTCAGATACTAACTTTGCCAATTAGGAGTGAACCCTTATGCTAATTTTAGTCAAGCAATAACTTATCTAGTAAAAGCATAGCTTGCAACTAGTATAAGCTTAAATAAACACTAATTATCAGTGAACACTAGTAAAAGCTAATTATTTGTAAACATCAATGTTATTTAGACACTAACTTAACTAATAACTGCTAACTAGCAGTGAACTCTAATGCTAAAGTTAGTCATAATATAAGTTAACTTAACTAGCAACTAACCTAATAACTTAGCTGCTGAATGTTTAACTAGTTAACACTAATTAACATCAAGCACTACTGGTAATGAATCTTTAGAAGTAAACAATGCAAATTTTAGTGAAACACTAATTTAGCTGGTAAAATCTTAGCTAGTGAACGCTACTTAGCATCGACACTAACCTTTGCCCTGGGCAGTGTGTGTAACCGGTGAATGAGCGATGGTGATGGAGGGCTCAGCACCTGAATCTCTCTTCTGCTCCTGTTGCAACTTCTGCTTCAGGATGCTAATCACTGTGTCCTTTTCCAGGATTTGGGTGTACAGGGCACGGATCCTGACAACATATTAAACTTATGAGTCCTTTACAATCCTAAAATCCAAAATGGATCATTAAATACAACTGAAATGTATTTTAAGATGCACTAAGGGGTGGCACTCTTACCGGTTTTCTACCTCCTGGTTCCTGTACTCAGATGATGGGAGCTCCTCAATGAACGAATGGCAGGGCGAATGGTTGATGATGGTTGTGTCTCTGTAAAGTTTAGAACAAAAGCAATTAGAAAATATAGCTGCAAGCAGCAATTACGGGGCCAAGCACTCCAGCGGAAAGTTGAGGAGCTAAGCATGGAATGGAGCATCACACGAAGTGCAACAATGAGCAATTAAACCAATTTAGGATGATTGTAATTGAAATGGCTGTGGTATGCGAAAACGGTTTTGTCTATCGACACAAATCCATAACTTTGTGTCAGCACAGTCTGAAGATCATCTGATTCAATTTTGATGAAAATCAGACTAACGATTGATGAGGAGTTCGAAAATGTAGGTTTTCAACATAAATCAAAATGGCGGACCGGAAGTTCAGCTTAATCTGGCATATTTAGTATCTATGTTGCCAGCATAAGCCAGGGAATATTTTGAGACCAGTTGCAATAGGCTAATGCATTAAAAAGTTATTAGCATTTTTATAAGTGTAATTATTCATGGTTAATGAATGGTTTATTACTCTGCCAAATTTATGTGGCATGGTCAGTGTGAGGTGGTGATGACACATACAAAGTTTGGTGCAAATATGTCAAAGCGTTGCAGAGATACAGCCTCAAATGCATTTTTGCACCCTTCCAGCAAATTCGTTGATGCGCTAAATGAGAACCGTTTCGTATATCGACACAAAATCCATAACTTTGTGCCAGCATGGTCTGAAGATGATTCACGTCAAATTTGGTGAAAATCGGTCTAGGAGGAGTTCGAAAAAGTAGGTTTTCAACATTAATCAAAATGGCGGACAGGAAGTATGGCCAATTTTCACATAATTGGTATCGATGCTCTCGGCATTATCCACAAAATATAGTGAGACCATTTTCACTTCAATAGTCTAATTTATTCAAAAGTTATTAGCATTTTTGTGATATTTAATTATAACTCTTGACCACAATATGGCGCTGCAAACAAACCTTTTGAGTACCTTCAGGGCATGGAGCAGAAGATTTTTGTAATTATTTTCGTAATGATACGATAATGCGTTAAAAAAATACAGCATTTTAAAACATAATTCAAAATGGCCGACGCCTAAAATGGCTGACACGGGAAAATTTGATATCATTCGACTCGACATGACTCGCTGAATCTAAAAAGACCAGTTGTGTGATTTTGCCAAACCATTCAGAAGTTATAAGCAAAAATATGCATTTTTCATATCTCCTGACCACTAGGTGGCACTGCGTCGAAACACTGCAGGTAGTCTCGGGCCATGGTTATTATAACACACACCAAGTTTGGTTTCAATATGCCAAACTGTTGCCGAGATATAGCCTCACATGCATTCTTGCGTGCTTTTCGTCAAATTTGTTCACGTGTCATTCGAGAACGGTTGGATGAATCAACCTGAATTCCATAACTTTTTGCCAGCATGGTCTGAAGATGATCTGAGCCAATTTTCGTGAAAATCGGACTAACCGGCTAGGACGAGTTTGAAAAAGTATGTTTTACAAACAATAAAATATAGCAAAAAATGAACGGTGAATTTTGGTGTTCATTCGACTTGGCATAAGCCAAGGATTCAGAGGAAAAATAATTGTACTTTTGTGGCTTACGGTTCAAAAGTTATTAGCATAGAAACTTTTAATCTTTGGACAAGTGGTGACGCTAGAGAGTTGGAGTCAGAGTCTCTAAACATGCTATGGTTAATGTTGATATTGTCCTCTATCAGTGTGCCAAATTGCACAACTTTCCCGCAAGCGGTTCTATGGGCTGCTATAGACTTGCGGCGGAAGAAGAAGCAGAATAATAATAAGAATCCTAACGGATACAATAGGTGTCTACGCACCTTCGGTGCTTGGCCCCTAATTAGTCTAAAAAGCACAATATACTCTGAAGATTTTGACACTGATCTCCTTTTTTACCTTTGAGCTGCAGCGGTGGCAGCGGCATCCATCGCAAACTCCCTCATGGTCTTCTCCTCCAAGTATTTTTGTTCCCATCGTGTCTTGTCGGCCTCCAGCGACAGAATGCGTTCTTCTTTCTCCCGCAGAAACTCTTGAAGTGTGGAAACACTCACGTGGGACACTCCGCAGACTGACTGCGGCTGCCGCTGTGGACAAAAAAAAAGCAAACAAATTGTAAGATCATTGTAATGTCCTGATCTGAAGTCTAAAGCTATTCTTAGCTTCACTGGAAGGAAACAGCCCTAAAATACAATGCTTAGAAACATCAGAACAGTTCAATACAAAGCACCGTTTTGTCTCAGTACCTGCTGATTTCGGAGGCTCCGCAGTTCCTGCTCCAGCCGTGTCCTCAGGCGTGTTTCCAGCCCTTCTCTTTTCTTGCAGGTCGTCTGCAGCTGAGTTAGAGCCCCCTGCAGACGCTCAACCTTCTCCACATACGCTCTCTTCCTCTGCAGCTCCGACCACAGCTGCTGGCTGCGCGTCTGCGTGGACCTCAGTGCCATCTCCAGGGCCTCGCTTCTGCACTGATGGTTCTCCACTTCATTTCGCAGATGCTGAACCTCCTGCTCCAGATGTGCACACTGAAGCTGCTGTTCTTCATCTGTCAGATAAGATAGAAAAAAACTGAGCTCTGTGTTTGTAAATGAAATGGATATGAACAGGTCCATTGCTTTGAGAGCCGAAGATGGTCCCCACATGCCAAGTTAAGGCACGTTAACCACATCAACTCTGGGGACCCACCGGTGGGTCCAATATTGCATATGCCTAATTCTCAAAAAATCAAAATAACAGCTGAAGTGGTTAATGGGTGTTATTTGATATTAAAAAGTGGCGTGGATGGTGGCATTTTGGCTGTGATGTCACAATATGGGCCATCTATTTTTTTTATATTTAATATAAATGTATAAATCATCTGTGTAATGCATTACTCTAGCAAAGTATTGGTTCAGTTCCAAGCCATTCTTGTAGGTTAACTATTAAAATTGTTTTCATTCATTGAAATAAAACTGAAATGAACTAAAATATACAGATTAGTGCAGGCAATTAACTATTAAAATAAAAATCAATTAAAGCTAAAGCTAAATGGTTCTGCAACCACTGGACGTGAGAAAGAAGCTGAAGGAATGTTTATGCAGGCCCTCTCCAGAACCACTCCCCATTGACTTCCTGCTCAGGAATTCAATCGCAAAATCCAGAGCGCCTCATTTACGCAAGCGCTTAAGGAATGCAGAGGGAAGGAGAAGCAGTGAACCACTCTCACTTTGACCCACATCCCGAAGCTTCAGACTGTTTCACTTATTTACCATCAGTGACTGGAAAACTCATCATCATCTTCCCACTCTTAACGGAAATTAAGTGATCGCTGAGAAGAACATTTCATTAATTGTCCATGTGAAGCAGACAAGAGCAGTGACAGATGTTATCTGTCTCATACTAAAGCTAAGTCACTTCTGAAATTTAATCCTCTTTTCTGACTGTTCAGATCAAGTGAGGCACTGTTATGTGAGTGAAATTCCTGCATTGGAATGTTCTAATTGGAAATACATTCCCTCTATAAGCACTTTTGCTCTTCACATTTGGAGTGCAACTCTGGATTAAGAAATATCTAGAGCATGTGAAGCAGTAATGAGGTTTAATATTGCTGTGTTCATAAACTCACTCTGCAGAAGGAGCTTCTCAATAACATTCTGGTTCTGGTCGGCAGCTTCGGCTTCTTTTGCCGCTTGAATGCTTGAATGCTGCAGCCTCTTGATCTCCGCCATCAGCTTGTTTCTTAGAGCTTGCTCTAGAGTCTCTCTTTTAGCGCAGCCCTTCATCAGAGTTTCGTAGGCCTCTGAGATCCTTTGGATCTCTTGTTCCAGCTTGGGGAAAAGAAAAGACAGTTACTGTAAATAGCAAGTCAGATGTGTCAGTCTAAAATAGACAGTCTCAGAAATACTTAAAGATGGTTAGCAATCGACATAGCTGGTTATGATTAAAGGCATAGTTGCATTAGTGAAATTTTGTGGGCAAAAAGGGCCAATTGTCAATTGTGTAGAAATGCATAACGGAAGTCACAGAAGTCACTTTCAAATCTGTCTGATTTGGTCAGCATGCAAATTAATATAACCATTTTGAAAACTAGCAAAATCTATGTACAGAACTTTTTCGCCATCATTCAAAACTGCAGGTTCCTATTGGATTGACTTTCATCAAGCAATTGTAAATATGAACGCTCCTTAAGAGCACAGAACAGAGAAGGTGTTCAGGAATCCCATATGGAAAGACCAGGATAGCGTTAACCATGACTCCATCATCCCAGGCATGTTTACACAAGGCAGTGGCCTGATGGGTAAACGCTTAAACCTGTGTAATTATCATTCTTTCAGAGTGAGCAGCCGCTTAACTGCACTGATGTAATCCATTGGAAACACTTCATTGCCTTTTGGAATTTAGCCAAGTCAAGTGAAAACTACAAAATAATCTTGTTATACTTATTGGTTTAATGTATCCAGTATATGTAACACTTCATATGTAATAATCACTCACATATGCACAAATAAAGTGTCTCTGTCTTTATAAGTTTTTCATATATAATCTGTTGTAAACAGCCTACCACTATCCATTAAATATAGAATTTAAATAGAACAGAAAGAGAATTGTTTTAAGATATAATACAGAATTACCTATAACTTGTTGAAAGACACATGTAGCCTGTGCTATTTTAATTTCTAATTTCTAATTTCTTTACAAAAAGTACATTTCAGAGTCATGTGCTTTTACCTTCTGAATTCTGAGGACCTTCTCAGTGTGTCCCTCTAGTTCCTGTTTCAGTCTTTTATTCTCGTTCATTAGCATTTCCAGTTGACTGCTACTGCAAGCTGTGACCTCCCTGCCAGCAGGGGGAGATGTGGACAGTCTATGGCAAACCTCTGGTGTTTGAAGTCTGAACAAGATAATAATTTTCATGTTAGTTTAAAAAAAAAAAAAAACTAAAACGATGAGATTCAGTTCATCTTAGTACATTAGTGTAGCTGGATGACAAACTACATCAGCACGTCCCATTTTGCATACTCAGCCATAGCATCAGCCAACAGACAGTTAGTCATAATGACACATCCTATAAAGTATGTCAAAACTGTAGGAATTGCATATATTGTGTCCCCAAATCAAATGTCAGCTGTTCTTAATTGTAAATTTTGCCATTGTTACCTGTTGTGCTGGGAATTAAATGATGGTGGTGCTTTGTAGTAAAGTTCATACTCCGCTGCTTGTTGTGCAGGAAAGGGGTACTCTGTATAAGGAACCTGCTTATTGTACTCCAGTCCTTGCTGGTTATATTGTAAGTGCTGGTTTGCATGATATCCATGTATCTGAGGGTAACTGGCAGAACATGTTGTAGGCATTTTACTGCGCTCAACTGAAAACTGCAGAAGCCTCTCACTGAGTGACCGTATGTGGCCTCGCTTCGGATCCCAGGTGTCTTCCTCCTCACAGGGCTTTGGGATGGTTTCACTATCCTGTAGTGAGCAGCCCCTGGGCGATTGCCACCACTGGGAGGCTAAATGCTGAGACTGAGCCTTGGCTTGTTCATAGGTGGGCAGCTCCTCGCCGTGGTGTGGGTATGTTGTGTAGTTCTCAGAGTGCTGGTAGTCCACCTGGTGCTCTTGACCCTGGGGTTCTTGGCGCGCAGAGAGCTGAGGAGACTGGGGCTCCTCCTGGCTGAGGCTCTCAGATGAAGACTGTGAAGAACCAGCTCCTCTGTTAGCACCCCCAACACCTCCTCCTCGTCTCAGGGCCTGCTGCTGGATGGCCAGGAGTGTGCGGGTATCTGTGGGGTTTCCATAGCGAAGCTGTTCTTGGATTAGTCTGTGCAGGACAGTACTAGATGCTTCTTCACCTCTCATTTTATTTGATGGAGACGAGTATTTATGATCTGAAATGGACCTGGAGGGCAAGAGACCGATCCAAGAAAAGATTATGATTTTTCAATAGTCAATAGTTATTTGAAAAGGTCTAAGAGCTGTATTATTTTTAAACAATTTTTAAGTGCTCTATTATTTTATTATTTTAAACTATTATTATCAATTTAGAAAAAGTGTCATATTAAGCAACAGTATAAAAAAAAAAAATAAGATAAAGATAAAATTAAATAAATCTAAAAATGTCGTCACCTAATAAAAACGAGCTTCATTTGGCAACATGATTTAACTTGCATAAATCAAATAATAAGCAAATGTTTAATGACTAAACCAACTATATTAACCCCTATGGAAGGGACAAGCCATATCCACTTTGTACCATATAGTTACAATTAAGAACAATAACAACAACAATAATAATAATGTAAACAATTACATAAATAAAAAAATAACTAAGTCAAATAATTATGAAAAATAAATAAAATATTAGCAATTCCAAAATAAAAACCGAAAAAACACATTCCATTTACCAACAACTATATATATATATATATATATATATATATATATATGATCATCCAGACAAGCAGCGCGCTCAAAGAAGCTCAATGTGAAATCTTCTTTATCCCTATTAATACATCCCGAGCGAATTAAACGCCATAACCCTGACACAATTTTGTTCTAACTTTTACTCAGCAACAATATATCGTCCTCAAATCGATTCGGAATCATCGGTGTTATACATAAAGTTTCATATATTCCGTTTTCTGCCGATTAAGTCAATATTGAACGAAAGCGTTCGCTGCTACTGATCATTAAACTCAATTAACTCGATTAACTTACCCACTAAAACTTTCATTCCACACGGATTCTGTTAATGGCATGTGTAATAATCCAAGTAATCCAACTAATGTCTTCTGTGTGTGTTTTATCTCCTCGTTGTGTTCGGGTCTGGTTGGGATATGAGCTAGTAGGCGCGCGCTCCACTCTCATAAATAACTGCGCGCCTGGAATGATCGGAATGTGTGAGCTGAGCTTAGGGATCAAAAATGAAAAGAGAGAAAAAGAGCCATTTAACCCAGCTGCTGCAGTTCCCTTTACATCCACCGGCGCTCTCACAGCAGAGCGCTCAGGTTTTCGCTGAAAGTCCTGTTATTTAAGAAAACGGCCCAGTTGTGGTCGAAGTAAATCCATGGCAACATAAAGCCGTGTTTTACTACAGAGAGGCTGAGCAGTGATGTCACATTAACAGAGAAAAGGTGTCAAAAGGTGTGACCCAATCTGAAAGGTATGCAAACGTGTTGACACAAGATACAAAGGGATACAAATGACTAGAGCTAGAAGATCACCCTTTGCGTATTTAGGCGTATCTTATAAACGTTTAAGCATATTTTCTAGTACTAAGCGGGCATAGGTTTTCTTTGCCTTTGTATTCTACTGACTTCAACTGCATTTTTTTTCTTTCACATTTTTAATGTATCTGTTTTGTCTAGTCTTTATAGGCTGCTGAAAATTCAGCTTTGCCACCACAATAAAAACATGTAATGTACCCAAATAGGACAGTGTATACCTTCACCTTTGTCTCCCCTAGTTTATTTCAATAGTAAAAACACAAATCACCAGCAGAAAACGGAGAGGTAACACCCTGCTATGGCAGACAGGGTGGTAACTTTTCTTACTTGCCCTGTGGTTGTCTATGAATCCTCAGGTTCCTCCTGACTTAATCCATAATAAATGGGCATGTGTGGAATTCCACAGAGTGAACTGGCAGCAATGTTTAATCAGTCGGGTTGGACTATACGTTGAGATCAAGCAGCAGATTTCCAATGAAAGGGCACAAGGCAAAGAGCATGATGTTTAAAATAACCAGGAAAACTTTATTTGCTCTCGTGTTATGATATTGAGCAATCCTTTATACTGTACACATTCCCCTCTTGATTGGACTGATAGCAGGGTATTTCCAACTTAGTCTCAGACAGTGAGTCAATGGGAAACAGGCATGTGTTGGACATGTGACTACTTGATTGCAGGTGTGAATGAAGGAAGCAGTCACTGGCAAGTCTGTACAAATCTATGAAAATATGAGTCTTCCTCGAAATCATTCAAGGAAACAAAAGGGAAGACATCAAAATACCTCTATCTGACACCCCTCAGTAAGAGCCACCCTGCTTTGTTTTTCTCCAGCAACCCCTTTTGGAGCCAAACTGGAATATCTCCATTCTTTCAACCTCCACCCTGATATCTTAAACCTTGGAGTTATAAACTGCCATGTAGGCTTTTTAGAAGAATCACAAGACTTAGAATAGAAGACAAGTGAAAGAAGAAAATACAGAGAGAATTCAACTCCACACAACAGGGTTCAGATGTGGTTGTTTGGGTCGTGCAAATCTGGCTCTTGGTATGGGGTACTAGAGAGGATGCTTTATTCCCATCACAATTCTGCCTTTATTGGCCGCAAATGGCCTAACATATTTTCATGGCACATTTGTGATTTAAGATGCGATTTGAAGCATGAGCCACTGAGACAGCCTACAATGAACAAAGTTGTTTACGGACCTCCACTGCTCCAGGCCACTCTATCTAGAACAAAACTCTATTAAGACAAGCCTTTGATATCAGCATAAATATAAGATATCTTCAAAGAAATCCAACTGGAATATTCTTTTAATAAATTATTTGTAATTTATTAACCTGATCTATTTAAACACATTAACTGGAACATTTTATGTGTCCTCAGCAGTCCTCACTAGCTCATAAATCGGACAAATCATAATTATATTTAAATCTAATAATGTGAATATGCAGGTTTCTGTGAGGGTTGTATTTAAGGGTTGGGTTAGGATGTGGAAAATATCATTAACCTGATATAAAAAATACAAATCTATATACAAATTACATGTCCTCATTTATATAATCAAACAAACCAGTGTGAGTGTGTGTTTGCATCTACTTGAAAAATATGAGCTAAATCTGACAAATCTGACTTTTTTGGAACAACGTTCAGTAATTTGGATTTTTTTTTTTATATAAAAATAAAGTAAATAAAGTTTTTCAAAATGTAAAATGCAGTTTTCTGATAGGGATAGGGTTTGGGTTAGGCTGTAATTTAAAAACAACCTGTATACAAAAACAACAGAATGTCTCCATTTTCAGTAGTTACTCCATTGAAAAAAAACCGCAAACAGCTAGTTAGGTGTGTTGAAGCATGGTAGCTGGTTTGAGCTGGTTTAAGTTTGTCCTTTTAGTTGGTCATAAGCTGGTTTAAACTGGTGTAAGTTTTTTCCTATATGTCACTGGTTCTGCTGTTACTTGTGAAAAATATGTGTAGCTAGAAGTCTCCAGTCTTGATTATTCATTTTAAAATTTCATAACAGAACTAGCAATGACTAGTGTCTTGGGCAATACTGAGAAGTTACTAGAGTAACAAGGAGGCAGCATTATTGTGTGATACTGCTTTTATACAATCACTACAACCGATTTTCAAAACACTGTTTGCTTCCAGGATAAATTTGTGGTCACATTAGACTTGGAGCATGCACAATTTATTTAAATACTGCACCAGTTTTAAGACGACGTCAAACCGTGCCTTTAAAAAAAAAAAAAAAAACGATGTAATATATCCAAAATGTAACAATATGCTTTACTGCAACACTGCAAATATGCACATTTAAAGTTTCCTGTCTTTTAATTCAGCTAGGAGGTCACAACATGAAATATCAGTCTTCTGTTGGTCACACAACTACATGTGATGCAAATTTCAGAATTCACCAAACTTTGGAATGCAGCAAAATCACGTCATATGCAATGCATGTGTATGAATGGAAGTCAAGGGAATGAAAAGTGTAGTGTTGGCTCTCTTGATTCTGTGTTTTAAATCAAATTGGTGGAGTTAATGATTCAATGGTTCATTCAAAAAGACAAGAATCTTTTGTATCTGATTCAGTGGTTCACTCACTATTCACAGATTTTCACAACACTCTGGTCCTGTGAATGTATGAGACTGGGGGAATAATAATCAGCCTTATCTACACATTAAAATTTTTCTCATGACTTGCTGACGAGCCGTAAATGTGGAATGAGCAGCAAGACAGTTGTTCATTTCACACATAGGTTCATACTCTGATTTTTCTTGAGAATCATGAATTGCTCCATAAAACACCAACAGGGACTTGCAATTGCAAATGCAAATGACATGGGAAGTGACAAGCCATGCATCAAAATTACAGATGGAGCTGGTGCAGATCCCCTAAATAGTTTTGCACTGGATCAGGAGAATGCCGTTTATTCATGTGAGTCCCTGCTTTAACCAGCCATGTGCCCCTGAGCAAATAGATGCCCCCACTCCTGCTGATCCAGCACATAGCTCACATTCAGTGGTTTTTGCCCACCAAGGTGATGGAGGACAAGAGGAAGAAGGATAGGCCTATATATAGACTAGACACTAAAAGGTTTATGAACAGCTACAGCTATAGCACAAATTTGACTAAATGTAACACAATTATAACAAAATTAATTTAGCACAAATACATACTCTAAAAAAAAATAAAGTTAAATATGGGTTTGAGTGAACTATCTGTCTAACTTCTAAAAAAAGATTTACTAGTAGCCTTGAAGTTTACTTAATAAAAAAAGTCTCTTAAAAACCTCTCTTTAAAATGTATGTAGCTAATTATTTTCTTATTCAACTCAGCAAGTGTAAAAGTGTTTTCTTTTCTTTTTTAAATGTCATTTATTTAGTAATTAATGTAATTTATCCATATAATCCCAAATTTTTTCCAGGCATGAAAATATCTAAATGGTGTGTCATTAGTAACCCTTTGAAATAATCAGTAATTATTATTATAAATTTTTTGTTATTAATAATTATTTTTGTAAAAGAGTATGAAAATGTGTGTTTTATGGTCGGTCACAGTTGTGAATGGTGGGATAATGTGTATACTGAATTAACATATTTCTGCAGTCATAAAAATTATTATATATCTTAGCCCAGCTATATTAAACAGTTTGACCACATTCTAGGGTTACTATTATGCATAAAAACCCCTTATACAACATTGATAGGAATACTGAGGTAAAAGACAAAAAATACAACCATCAGCATATTTCAAAATTGCTACTTTTTTGTACCATATATCATAATTTTTTTATATCAGTGCTACCAGTTTGACAACATCAACATTTTAACTTATGTCTTACATTTGAATTTTTTAATTTAGTGCAATATTTTGTGATTGCAACATTTTAGTGCAGTTTTCTCTAACAACTGCAATTGGATTTATATTGTTCACTTTTAAGTTTAGTGTTAACACACCAGTCACTATAGTGATCATCAAGATGTTTACTCATTCTATGACCACACTCAACAAAACGGAATATATGTGAATTAATATATTAATACTAGACACCCTAAAGATAATATGTACCAAAAATCTTTGTCATATCATTACGTTAACATAATTTACTAGCCTTTCATTTTGAAGCTTTGATGCAGCCATCATCTTCTCAAGGTGCAAACAGGAAGTAAACTGCTCTGGTCATGTGACAATTTGCACTAACCATGTGAATCTGCACATTGAGACCCTATATTTTTTTCATATTCGCAGGAAGTGCACTAAAACATCAGTCAGCAAGGTTTTTAGAGCTTTACAAATGAAAACGTTTTACAGTCACTATTGTGACCAATGGGATTATGGGTTTTAAACTTTTAATGTACTATTTTAATGTGATTTTTCTTTTTTAATGATCCTTTAGAAATCATTCTGATTTGCTGATTTGCTCCTCATAAAATACTTATTGTTATTACGTACTGAAATGATGATACATAGGCTTATTATTCAGGATTATTTAATGTATACAGAGTTCAAAACAACAGTATTTATTTAAAAGTATATTTGTGTAACATTATAAATGTATTAGCTGTTGTAATATAATATAAAACCTTATATAAAATACCACAAAAAATGCACATTAGCTTCTTTATCGCTGAGAAAATATCAGCTGAGTGACCTTAAAATAGTGTTTTGTCACATTGACAAAGAGTCCTTGTGTAGAAGGCATTCAAGCAGACTATTTTTACCACTATGGAAGAATGTCTGTCCTTAAATACAAGGCATTTTAACTCAACATAAGATCATGTGTGGGATAATACAAACATATGCTTTGATAATCTAGTTTTTCCTACATAATATTGTTTTTTTTGTAATGTAATAAATCTGATCCACAACACAAATGTTGTTTCGGTTAATTATCTGGATCCAGATTGTATTGTGAAAGTATGTGCTGTCGGACTTGTTGCCAAAACATTTGTTGAAGAACTCACCCAGCTTTTTTTCCACTGGGGAGATGCTGTTCAACTGGGTGAAGTTATGTCAGCAATGGCTCTGTTTTCATGTAGCCAGCCTATAGTTCTCTGTGTCCTGTTACACTTCAGTGGATAAGAGGCACAAATTTCATGCAGGCTGATATTGACTTCAGTCTGCCATTATATAACAGAGGTTATATGGAAGTAAAACAAGAGTCATTCATCTTATAACAGAAAAAAATCAATCCTAAGGACATAGGCCTGATACAATAGGCCTACATCAACTAAAGAAGAAAAACCTGCAAGACTTCCTCAGATTATTACAATATGAACGCTATGTCAAACACTGTCAAACTGTGCTGTTATGCAACAGGTCATCTCCTTTACTTAAGGATCTCTGAAGGTTGTGAAACGTCTGCTGAATTAGCATTATTTCATGAACACAGATGAACATATAAGCATACTGTTGTTATTGGTATTTAACCATTGTTGGTATGTTCTTCTCTATTACCTTTAGTTTTAGGAGAAATATAATATTTAATGCTCACACATTTACTCACCATTGTGTTGTTCAACACCATTTCTTCTATACAACCGAATGCTAAACACAATCAAAGTGTTAAGAATTGGTATTAATAAGTAATAAAAGTATTTTTAAAAATGTGTGTCCTATAATCTGCTGAAGGAAAGACAGTCATTTATATCGTAATACAATCTTCCACTCCACTGGGCTTGTATTCATACCCATTTTGATCACACTGAATCAGTGAGTTGAACTTGAGAACTGATGCAATCCAATATGTAAATGAATAATTTAGATCAGTTTTGAACTAAACAAATGATTTAAAAGATTCAACTCACATTGCTAGATTTTCAGTCAAAAAGAACTTTAATTTTGGTTTGTTCCCTTGCACAATGTCTTGCAAGACTTCCTAAGACTTAATAACCTAATGAGTATTAGTAATTACTGCAGTATTATGAGTCTTAACTACTTGTATGATACATTTAGGGTGGTTTTTGTCATTATGAAGCTTGACAGCCCTCATTCACTTTCAGGATATTGAGCAGGAGATTCCTTGTAAATTTCCTGTTTTTGTTTTACAGAAAAATAGTGATACAAAATTAGAAGGCCATGAAGGTCAGTAAATAGGACTTTTTTTTTCTTTTTTTTGTGTAAGCTATTCTTTTAGTTTTCATTATATCAGTGGACTTTGTTTTAGCCATAGGTCCCCTGACTTATAACATCCTCTTTACAATAATAGGAACTGTTCAAAACATCAGCACAATCAAATCAGCCAAAGGACATTGCAAATATTTAGCAAAGGTTGGCACAAATATGTGTTTTGAGAATTTGTGTGAGCAAAAGCGTGGGAATTATGGGAGGAATGTGAAGGGAATGCCAAACAGCATATCACAGGAAACTCACAGAGCGCATCCGGCGAGGACAAGAAGGGTAACAAAACATCAACTTTGAAAAAGTATCTGAAAGTGATAATAACATCTGTGCCTTTCAAAAATGGCCGCTAATCACCAGTGTCAAATTGTTCGGTCGAACTAAACCAACAAAAACATGCCGAGACTCTGACATATAAAAAAATTCTCAAAAAATGAAAATAATCTGTTAGTCTCGTAGAAATGTGCCAAATCCAAATCATAGCAATTAAAAGACAGTTATACAAAGAAGACATACTGAGTACTAACTCGGGCCTTATCTCAAACAAACACATGACAAGTATATGGAGGAATGACAAGCATGTGGTTCCTGATAATACACTGTTTGTTTTTGCATAATTGTGGTACCATTCAACTGAAGGTATGCAGAATACGTTCCTCTTAACCTTTTATAGATCTATTCACATTCCTCAATGCTGGTTTGCCCAAGATTTGTCAGAGATGAGATAGATGCCAGGTCACACTGGGATTACTGTTATGCATCGCAACCAATCTTCACTTTCTTATTCCAACAGGCAGTTTGATCGTGGGGTTTCAAGCTAATTTAAAACATGTGAACTACTTGACATTATTTAGGGAGTCATTCCAGTAAATGCAGGTCCGGGAGCAGAAGTTTTTATTAGGGGTATCTTGGGTTTTCCATGCTGCTGTGCCTCGACTCTGCCAATAATGATCTTTCCAGCTGCAGGAGTAGATGTGCGGGACTGTGCAATATACTGTATTGCAGTGATTATGAATGGAAAGGGGCCTGGGTACAAGCCATAGCGGGTGAATCAGAGAAGCTTGAGCAATCTTTGAGAAATAGAGCTCTTTTTAGGGTCTGAGGTCATGCCATCTTTTCAAATAGACAAAAAAAAACTGAAATGACTTGTCTTAAAATGTATGCATGCATCAAGGAAACAGTTTCAGACTTAAAACATAATTTATGGTGGCAGAGATGAAGAAAAAATGAGCATCAGGTGCATCATTGTTCCCAATCAATGATTCATTTTCACACTCAAACCATCGCGTTGTGAATCTGGATGGGGTTACTAATAAGACTGACAGTTTGACAGTGACTGAAGGATAACTGGAATTTGTAGGTCATGTAAACGAACAATGTGGATTTACAGATGTACAACAAAAGAGCATAGAGTTAATTCCTCTGGGCAGGTCTCAGCAATGTTCCAGGATTTGAAGGATAAGGATCACTCATCCGAGAATAGTAAGCGGGTGGCTAAAAAGAGACCTTTTATGTTAATCTAGAACATCACTGTGCATGTTCCACTCATAATGTCTTTATAATGATTTCACCTCAGCAGTTAAATCTCACTTTGCAGATTCAGAGGTGCACATCAATCAATCAAACAAGGTTTAAATGCCACAGTAGCTTCACTATAAATGAGTTTTAAGCAAATAAAAAAAAATCCAATTGCTTTTAAAGGTGAAGTGCAATATTTATAACACTAGGAGCAAATGCAAAAACAAGGACTGCTTCTAAAATTGCATACTCTTTAAGGTACTTCTTCTGAATAAGAAATTACTTTTCAAAAGATTGTATAGTATGAATGCATATAGCCTGACGTAATCTGGACATACTCCATTTGTAGTAAACTGTCCATTTTTTGGTTGTGTACTTCAGAATCACCAAAAGTAGGTCATCATTCAGGTGCTTTTCACCTACTGCTTTATGGATACTATATAGTAGGGAAATATGCATATTTATGTGCAGCCAAGCACTGTTTTCAAACTTGTTTCCTGAATTCTGCCCCAGTCTTCTATTGGTTGAACAAACAGATGGTTGGACCAGTGTTGCGGTGTGTTGAGCTGGTCATGGATGCATGTAAAACAGTTTTCACAGGGATGCAATTAATGTATTTATACAGTAGCTGGCTCTGCATCTTAGTCTAGAGACTAAACTAATTTTACATTCACATTTTTACATTTCACAAAAGGTTTCTTGTGATTAGAATGGAAGCTTAGAAATATCATAGTTTAGGTTCATCTGACAACTGCTTGTGCCCTTCTTTAGTTCATTCGTATACCAAATGTATTGCTTTTAGCCAGAACTTTGGCACCAGTTTCAGACTTTACAAATCAAGGACAGGACATAAAGATATACAGTAGAATGTCTTTGATATATAAAAGCTGCCTGAAGGCTTAGACTAGCACATCATAAACATGAAGTGTCTTGGCATTGCAGGAGATAAAACAGAACCAGCCTGTGGTGTATCCTGTCTCACTGATGCATGCTGCCTGCATTGCCAAATGTCTTCTCATATAAAAACATTTTCCTTCATGCTCTACTGAGATTTAAGGTCCACCGTAATACATTCCCTGCTCCTTATTTGTTGGGCCTTAAAGGACAGGTATCCACAGCAACCCCGCAACATTCCAACAACGTCTGGCCCCTGGCCTGTCACAACACCATCTGCCCGAGAGCGAGCATTCACACACTTTAAAGACTGAGGTAGAAGAAAACATTGATAAACTGAGACTTCTGATAAATTCCCACTGCATGGATCACTTCACTGTTTTTGTACAAAAGCCTTATGAAAGCAAACGAGAAGCTTTTCTCTTTGTTGACATACATTATGCTTTGACATTAGCAACAGCACATTTCCAGGAGTCCCACGTGTTTCTCATTAACATTCCAAGTGCTCTCTTTCTCTTCTTCTTCTCTTCCTCTCTCTTTTCCCACTCTCTTTTGTCTCCCGAGGAGGCCAAAAAGGAAAACTGACAGCGTTGGCTCTGGACCATGCATTCCATGGGATGTTTAAAAAAACATTCTCAGAAGAGCACGGAAGGCCCACATAGGGGCATTTAGACACACAAACACATATAAAGGGGATGCCATGTTTTATGTGGACATTCTAAAGAGGTGATTTTTTTTGTATAGTACAAACAGTATTTTTTATTACTTAATCCTACCTCTAAACCAACCACTCACACAAAACATTCAGCATTTTTAGATTTTCAGAAATATCATTCTGTATTGTTTAAAAACTTGTTTCCTCATTGGAACCAAAAAATGTCCCCACAAGGTCAAAATTTACTGGTGTCCTTGTGGGGACATTTGGTCCTCATAACCTAGGTAATACCAGGTACACACAAAAACACACTTGCACAAATAGACGAAAGTGATGAACACATGGGTCTTTAATAAAAATGGGAGCACGTTTTCCGTTGTTTGCCATCTTTTCTTGAGCCACTGTTTCTTATCTGGAGGTTATCACATGGATGTTGACTTTCCAGAACAATAAGTCCACAATGCATATTTCATCAAAATCTTGGTTTCATTATTATCTAGACCAAGTGTCTTCAACCAAAGCTGATGGACCCCTTGGTGGATAGTAGGGACCTCTATAGACCTTGCTGGCTTATTTAATTTTTGACCTAAATGAAATCAAGCTGTGAGGGAGTTGAGTACAGTGTGTGTTCAATGTATTGTACTTTTGTATAACGATATGCCAGTTGTTCAGCTGACCAAACATCTTTCCAAAACACTCTCAGTAGACAATAACTCCATATACCAAGTTTGAAAGGTGTGAGTTAAAAAAAATAACATGTGATCTAGTATCTTTATACCATGCATTCCATTGTCTAGAATATTACGCCACAGTATACTCACAAGCAAAGTTTTTTCTGTACTGTAATTGCCATTGACCAATGGTAGTTTAAAGGTGTTTACCAGCCAAAATGAAATTTTACAGAAGGTTTTGCTGTATTTACCTCCCAAAACAAACACCAAGCAAACTTTCTTTTGGCATGATTTTGTTAAAAAACCATATCACATCAGTTCATTCTTTCATTTAAAGTATATAGTAGCCTCAAGCCTTCCTAACAGCCTCATATTCATCTGTGTAAAATTCAATACAGTGTTTTGTATACCCTGTTTAAGGTCTATAATAACATCTGTCTAATACTGTACATCATTAAATTGTATTGAATGGGAGGGACAATGAATCATTTAGATGAACATTAGCTTCTGGGTGAGGTTATCTTAATGTATTTTTGTATTGTACATATTGTATTTTTCCCAAATATAAGTTTAAAATTGGGTGGAAACCCTTTAAAATAAAATAAAAATAACCTGTGAAATGGATAAACGAATTAATTCTTGAATCTGTATGCTCTATTAGTCCAACTAACACTGAGAAGGAGCCGTATACTGAGATTTGATGTTTGGGCACAGCAGAGATGAACCAGTGGACTCACTAGAAATAGCCTTGAGACTCAGAAAGAGGATGTGAAATGTTGTGGAAAGCCCACTGCAGGATCCCATCTATAGAGCTCTGCATTCATCAAGACAAATATACGGTTAGGCATCTCATCTGTGGCCTCATGTATACACAGATTCCATTGCTCACATTTGCATTTATTAATTTATTTGTCTACTATTGAAAAACATGACCTCACCTCCCCCATTATAGAGTCCATTTCATCTCTGTTGAGCAGCTGCTCGGATGGCGTTAAGCCCTGATCAGTCATGTGTTGACTCATCTGTGGGAATAAACCAGACTAATAACATCTGTGAGGTCTGTTGGTCCTAAAGTGTTGTTTTAGTGTATGGATTACCTGAAGACTCCTCAGTGATGTTTCACTTTCAGGGCCCCAAGACCTGGAGCAATTTCTACATCTTGACTTTCCACTGAAAAGTCATGTAGGGGAAGAGAGAAGGAGTGACTGAGATTCAAAGCACGAAAGAGCTCACAGTTATTCTATTATAAATAACATCAGTACTTTGAAAAGTTGCAGAGGGCATGATAACTCTGCAGGCACTGTGGGCAGGTGATCAGCTCTCCTCGGGTGAGATGGCAAATTCCACAAGCCATTCTCATCCCAACCATTTCAGCATCTGAAGACTGACAGGGATTCAAAATATAAATCGCTTAATATAACCACAATCCTGTCAGAGATATGCATGGTTTAAATAACTAAAATAACATGAGGGTGTGTAAATACGTTTTTTTACACACTTTTTTTTGTATGAATTATTTCTCCACACAGTAAAGGCACGTTCATACCAAAAAGAGATTCTGATTCACTGTCAATGTTTTTAATTATTCATCAACTGTTAAAAAAATGGTGAAAGTGACACTGTTTTTCTGTGTCATTATCATTATAATTGTGGTGAGGAGTTTATTATTCTCATAGAGGCGTGTTCAGACAAAGAACAATAACTGTAAAGATAACTATAACAACTATATCATTATCTCCACCAATGGTAACATTCAGTTAATTATTAGTTAATTATTACTGCAGTAATGTCGTCTACTGCTTTAAGTGCTTGAGCTGTTTAATGTCGGGTGGATTCTTATTGGCTCTCAATGATTTTATTGTTAATCAGATGTATAAAAATCCTTCTGAAAAGGATTCCAATGATTATTAAAATGTTATAGCATGTTTTGCTATAGCTATCATACTTGGTGTGAGCATGCCACTGTGTCTCTCACCGAGTCACATGGAAGTGTTACCTGGAGGCCTCTTGAGACTGTGGAGAGTGAAGTGGAGGACAAAGACGAGAAGAAAGAGAAGTCCACAGCCGAGCTGGAGCTTGACTCTGTCACTGAAGGGTGAACTGCAGGCTAAAAATAAGAGAAGAGACGTTACTACTGCAATGACTACTAATAATCTCCTATAGTCCTGACAGTTCATATTGTATACATATGTGTACACAAATGTTGTTTTCAGTAGATTTAATGTTACTCTTGTCATGTTTTACCTGCAAAGGGGTGTATGTCCTGTCTTTTGCTCGGTTGCTTTGGCATAACTGACAGCGCCACGTACCACTGAAAACAAACACATTCATACAGAGCAGTGATTCTCGACCGTTTTGACTCAAAGCTCCCCACTGTCCAAAGCAATTTTCAAACCCCACCACTATATACGATATTTCCACCTGTATTTTATAATTATAACAAACTACTTGTTTTTTAAACAACCTAACATAACCAACAAGAAATAATAGTTTTTTTTTTTTTTACGGATTCCTTTTTTTTGTGTATGTAAATGAAATACTGTATTTTATTAAAAATATATATTGTATCAATAAAAATATATTCATTTGGATCACTTGACATCATTCATAAAATTATAGACACATTAACAATATTATCCTGTAATTCATAGGACTTATTAATAATATTACACATTAATTAATAATATAACTCCAGTGGAAGTTTGCTAGGCCCCCTAGTGGGTATTATTGGCCCTCTGGTTGAGACCCAATGGTGTCTAAAAACCACACTAAACTGGGATTTCAAATCTCATTTAAACTTGGAAATGTACATAAATCAAACAGGTAAATTTGTGACATTGAAAATTAACTGAAAATGTTATATTTAATTTGAATTATTATTCTAATAATTTAATTTTATTATGTCTTTTTTGGGGTGTTCTACAGTACTATGTAGATGATCGCCACTAACTAAAGCTTGACACAGCTAATGATGATGAGTGCAGTCATAGGTTTGGTAGGGTCAGTGGCCTGTGCGTCACATGACTAATCTGTACCTGGGTATGGAGGTAAGGGGCGGAACTAGGCAGTTGAGATGGAAGGCGCGAGGACATCCATCACAGCAGATGAGCTCCCCACCGTCTTTACATACGGTACATTCATCATCATTATGCTCGACCTGAACATACAGTATACATCATAAATGTGATTTACCTATTGTACCAGCCCAGGTTAAAATTATTACCGCTTATGCCTATAGAATTTTATGTCTTAAACATCGGTAGTTTTCTATGAGCCAAACCAGTTTTGATCACCTACATCCATGACTCTGGTGCTTGGCTCTCCCTGCTGGTGAAAATAGTTTTGTGCAGTCTGTGCCTTATGCACTCCAGCTGTCTCATCCAGTTTGCCAGAAGAGTAGAATTCTCCTCCAACCTTGATGCATTTTTTGGCACCTCCTGTGGGAGAGAGCAGCTGAGACATCTGTGCTGCCAAAGTGTTTACATGGCAAGGTTACACTATCAAAACACACACTAAGAGCTAAAGCATTAGCTAAGTAAAGGCTTTCATCACAGTCTGTCAATACTGTATTAATGTGCTGAGCTCACCAGACTCGATGACCTGCTGGATCAGAATCCCCTCCACTGTCCCGCAGCCAGTGGGATGCTCACTGGCAGACACAGTCACGGCCCTCTGGACTGAGGTAGATACAGCCTGGACCCCTGCATTTTGGGAGACATATTTATTAATCTGTAATCATTTACTATAATGCATAGTCTTCCAATGACACACACAAACATGTGATTACCGTTTCCCACTGAGACCTGAGAAAGTGCTGCACCATCTGTCTTTCTCATAGGCTTGCCTTTGCTTCCTGGAACAGTGAAGGCATTGAGTTATCAGGATTCAGGACTATCATGTTTGCACCTAGAAGCATCCAGTCACAGCCATACAAATTGACACGTGTTCCCTCAGATTATAAATTGTAATTCGCCTTTTTGAGCGTAACAAATATCTCATGATTTGTGGAGAACAGTAGGTTTACCCTTGCGGCAAAAGCGAATTATTTAAATGTATTGTATATAAGTGACATAATATGTAGTACATGAATGGTAAAAGAATGAATAGTGTACTTGTTAAATGATTAGAACATCACAAATAACACGTTTTGGAATCTTTTCTGTAAAAAAAAAAAAATGTATGCAAATTTATAGTACTATTGTGTTATTGTCCTATATACTGGCATTAAATTAGGCTACAGGAAACTGTAAACGGCTGGCTTTTTTTTATAAAATATAAAGATTTTTTATTTTTTTATTGGATCAAATGGGAATGCAAAAATTATATTTGTTGTAACTTCCGCTTCTGAAATCACTGGAAATCACCTGTTAGTAGTTATACATCTAAAACATAAGCAGTTTTTAAATAAATAATAATCGGTTGCTATTTAGTTTTTGTTTGGCTTATTATTCAATTTAAATGAAAATAACCTGACTTGACTGTAACATCACAAGGTCATAGAAAGAAGTGTCAGAAAAAAAGAAAAAAAAAGAAAAGACTTTTCTCCAGCTCAGCTAACATTCTCAGAAAATGAAGAACGTTCAGGCAAGGTTCTCTCAAAGTTATGAATTATGAATATCTGTGTGTGTGCCAGTGTCCATACCTGAGCTGGAGGTTAAGGCTTTCTTGGTGTGGTGATGTGATGGCCGGTGGGTCATTGGTTTTTCGGCCACCCCTCTCTTCTTGCCTGACTGGCTGCGGACCTGCACCAAAATCCTGGGGTTCCCTGCATGTCTGGCCACCTGCTTTAACCCTGCCAGATCAGATTATCACATTATCACTTAAACTGTGATTATTATCCTCCAGCCTACTTATGTTTGCCAGACCTGTGCACTGTACCTTTGGGAAGGTTCATAAAAAGGGTTTCCAGTTTTGGGTAACACTCCTTATTGTACTCTTTACAGAGATTGCTCCAGAATCCCTGGAGGACTGTGGCATCCTGGTCCAGTATCAAAGTGAGCAGTGAGTAGACAGCTTTGTGGATCCCGTCCTTTTTCTTTTGCTCTAAAGTCTCCTTAAGTGTTAATCGATAATAGTATTAGTTTCTTGTTAGGGCATTTAATGAGCTATGATTACGCAGATTTATAATTATGCGGAGGAATGTAATTTTTATGACTATGTTCACCCTTAGGGTCTGTTCAGAGATGATGTTGTGATCCGCCAGCCCATACAGCAGTGGGAAAGGGTCATGGATTGCCATGGCGATCTCAGTCCTACATGCTCGTAGCTGTGAGCGCAGGTCAGACTCTCCGTAACCTTCCACCCTAGACATGCTTCCACAAGAGTCCTGCATATAGATCACAAACTACATTTACATTGAAATTCTGGCTCTGGTGTTCTGAGAGCACTAAATATATCTTCAGATATTAATTTTAAAAAAGATTAAAAAGATTGTTTAATCATGTGCATAAACTGTAAGAAATCAAAGTAGAGGTCTTCACCCTTTTTAGAGAAGGGGTCCCTTGTTATATATTATATAAAATTGAATGTTGCACTTTAAACTGCACTTATAATACAGTAACAGGCATATACTGTAGTATCATTTTCATGTATTTACATATTTAGCTTACATTACTATTCATTGAAATAATGTAAACAAAGTAAGAATTTTTTTTTTAATAATACGTATAATTAAAAAATATTTAGCTGAGCTTTTTGATTGAAATAACTTCCATTAATAACTGTTGAATTTTGGTTTATCCTTTTTATTTTTCTCAGAAATCAGTTAGAGATCAAACAGTAATTGTCAGTACTGCTGCAGACCCCCTGATGGTCAAAGACTCTTAACCTTAATAATTCAACACTATCGATCATCATTCAGCCTTTAGAAATAATGGTACATATTCATTCATTTCCTGATGTTAAACATGCTAAAAAGTTAAACATTGTACTTACAATAGATGCAGGTGATATGGACTATGGATACTTTTAATCTCCTTGCTGGTTTCCTTTTATTTGGTGTGATGGCTGTCAGTGATTGGCATGGCTTTTCTGTGACTGGTGGACAAATGACTCTTGTGCTCTTGGAGTCTCTAGGGGCCATTGATTCACAAGACTGCTGTGATAAGTCGTGACACTGAATTTCTATTTATAGCTAAAACACTAACTTGCACCTTGTAGGCTGGTTAAATATACCTGTCCCTTATTTGTTCCCATTTATGCTAATTTGTGCGGTATGGCTTGGAAAGTCCACAGTTGGGCAAGAAACGATTTCTCAATCATGTGAGCCTCTACTTTCAGTCACCTGTCTCTCTTGAGGACTATAGTTTCCACGCCTAGGGGACTCCCAGTCTCTGTGCATCACAATAAATGCACTGGATCTGGAATAGCCACTAATGTGGCATTTGTAATGTTCCATGGGAATTATTAATGTCTTTGAGATTTTCCAACAAGGTTATACTCAAACTATAATAGACCTTTTTCACATTTCCAAGGTTCTGAGAAACAGAAGTCATCATCATAGTTTGGGTAAACGTCTATAGTGATGAATGGACACTACAACAAATTTATTTTGTGTTCTCATTTAAGCCACTAGCATATGAAAAAAAAATCAACTTGAAGTTTCTATGACTTTCCAAAAGTGGAAAAAATATCAAGAGATTGTTTACATTGGTTAAAAGAGACAAAAGATGTCAAATTTGCAGTCACTTCCTTAGCCTTATTATTAGAAACACTCACATAAGAGGGATAACTCATTTTATGTAATTAAAGACTAATGTAAGAAAACACCAAGTATAATGTTGAAGATTCACATAAAAAAAAAAAACATGCTAGGTTTACAAAGTTAACAGCTGTGGAAATTCGCCATCACAGTCTGTGAAAACTTTAAATGAAACCCCGAACATAACATTTGTCTTACATTGTCATAAAAAATAGTGATTTTTTAAAACAGAAATTCACTAGAACGTTCTGCTTGGTTGAAAAAGTACACAATTTCCACATAAAATAATATAACACAGCATTGTAGCAACAGACAGTTTGGTATTAAGACATGGATTTTATTAATTTTTATTGAATTTTTTTTCAGACAGATGTCATGCTCATAAATGTCCTTACAGAGTGAATAAAGAGCCAACTACACTGCTCTACACAACCCTATTTCAACAACTCTTGACAGATTCAATCTCCTCACACTATCAGCAGCAATTTCCTGTTTTACACACAACCTTCCGCTTGTACGGGACTGTTCTGCAATTTGTTCTGTGAATTGGCTAGATGTGTGAATATAACAATTTTATCATAACTCCATCAGTTGTCTGGCTGACCAGTCAGTGACCACCGTTCTGTAACGTATGTGTTCTCAGGTAGCCATACAATGAAAGCTTTGCATTGTGATGCCACAATAACAGAAGGCACAACTAGTGTACAAAAGTGAAAGATGACAAAGCTAACAAGAGGAAACAGCTTGAGAAATGTGAATGTGATAGCTGACATAGTCTGTGCCCTGTCAGTGCAAAAATCATTAAGCTCAGTCCCTCCCCACAGTTAATATCAGCGGCCCCTTAAATGATCCCAGAAGCTGAAGTCCAACAATTAAGTCACAGTTATTCCTCATGTCCATTTATGTTTCAATTAATAGAATTACTGACACCAGAAAAAAACTCGCACTAACATTAAATATATTATAAATACCTAATATATCCTAAATTAATCTCTATACAATCAGTGGTGTATCTTGTATGTTAATCAGTGCATTTATGTAAACAGTTCAAAATAGAAAACAAAAACAAATGCATTAAATATTCCAGATACTATCTTTCCAGAGATTCGTAAACAACTCACATTTCTTGAACATACTGTTGCGAAACCAGAATATTGTGAGTGGACGACAGGGGGGTACATTCTCTCTCAGCTCAAAGTGTTCGCCTACAACTAGCATTTTGAATTTTAATCTACACACCCATTCAGCATGTGCGGGAGACTACGAGAGCTTTACTACAAGGGATATGACAATCATTTGTCTGTTTCATCACATTAGGATGTGGTGAACCATACATTTCCTTGTCAGAACCCAGAAGAAAGTGCATTTATTTGAAATGAAAATCTGTTGTTTCCTAAGGCTTACCTCAAATTCGCCTTTCTCACCCCAACCGAATGACTGACACTTATTCTTTGTAGTTCAAGTTGGCTGCAAAATACAAAACTATAATAAAAAATAAATAAAAAAATCAACCCACATATTTCTGTAAAACATCCGAAAGGGGTTTAAACAGGAATAATGTATTCTTTTAAATTGGTGGATGAGTAAAACAGTATAAGGAAGCAAAATGCCCAAACCAAAGGTAATACTTCACTACCAGTGTATGGCTACAGGTGAGACCGAGAAAATAAAGTGAAGCCCTTGTCATATTTAAATAAAGAAGAAAACATTTGTACAAGTGAACATAAACCACGTCTAAATAATGGATGTTCACAATAATATAAATACTATATACAATACAGCACCGCCTGGCGGATCTAAAGTGTATACATGAAGCTAGCAGGAAAATCCGTTGGTTCTTTGCAACAGTGCCACGGCACTTTAAAGGTTAACCGGGTTAGTACACACACCTCTCATGGAGGCTAGTACTGGTTTAACATGTAGGATGTACTGTATACACAAACCCACACTTTAAACAGGACCTCTTTCTTTTTTCTTTTTCTCATTAATTCGGAGTTCTTCGCTTCGTTACTATCGATGTGTATGGACCAGAGGACATGACAGATTCTAAAAGTTGTCTTACATGCAAGCTATGGACAAAAGACAGTTACTCTGTCGCCCGTTTTGAATCTTAAACTCATTTGTGTGAAGGCATCATTTAGTGCTTTTTGTAATTTACAAAAATACAAAACATAACAACCGATAATCCACTCTGAATGTTGTTTGTCCGAAGATGGTACACATGCCACTTCCTGTCTTGTATGAATCTGTTAGCTAGTCACTTTGAATTACCTATGATATTATTTTGGCAATTAAACAGACAGTGTAGATTTTTTTTGTTGTTCTTGCAACTGAGGAATATAATTTTAGACCCATTCAGTTGTAAAAAGCCTATTTCTGATCATAAAGTTCAACTGGACGTGGACCCATAGGAAGCGACAGAACAAGCATGTGGTGTTAATGAAGGTCCGGAACGTTTTCTACTAACAGGAGCACCGACTTTCAGTGGCTGGAGGATCCGGCTGTTTGTCCAGCTTAATGTCAATCACTAGAAAAAGGTTGTGTGTCAAGGAAATCAAAAATTAAAATGACTGAAATTAAAGTATTCAGCTCAGCGTCCAAGTATTATTGTTATCTCTTAATATATGTATTAGAAAAATAAGGTTTGATGATGTCAACTATAAAAAAGAATATATATATGGCTATCAATCATGCACATTAAGACTAGGAACTTGGGTTAAGTGGGTTATTTTTGATATTATGATGACTAGTGGAAACTTGAATGGGAAATAACTTGTTTTCGGCTTTCTAAACACTCTCCATCTGTGATTGGTCATACCAACAGATAGTCCCGCCCCAAAATCACAGTACTGGTTAAGATGATGTTCCAGAGTAAGGGTGGACAGGATGTTTAAAAGTTTTTGATAGCACCACAGTCACTGTGTTTATCAGCCTACATATGGCTTAATTATTTAGTTTACTAATTTTGCCTCTGAATATAAAACTGGGACACATTTTCAAAAATGAAACTTATCTGCGGTTTTAAATGTCATGCATTAAAGGATACTTCCTTCTTTGTTGTTATCATCCAGGCTCTCCATTCCAGGCAAAGCAGCAGCCACTCGCCGAAACAACTATTAAACCAAACAGAAAGAGACTGAAATCAGATTTTTTTTGTCCAGAGTGAACTGGTACAGTTAAAGCCCTATGGGCAACAGCTCTGGCTAAATCAAATCTTTTTAGAGCTTCCATGTGTCATGTTACAGGGCATGATCTCAATTAAATTACTCTATTGGATCAAGTCCATTTGCCATTGAGCAGACAGTGAAGCACTCTTAGACTCACCTGTTTTACATTGCTGCCAGTCTTTGCACTAGTCTCGATAAACATCACATTCAGTTCTTTGGCCCGCTGCTCACCCTCTTCTATAGTGATTTGCCTATCAGAGCAAATTCCAACATAATGCGTTACAATTTTAATTAAATTTAAATGATAATTTTCAGTAAATTGGTAAAAAAAAGAAAAATATAAAGATGAAAATGTGATACTATAGTGACAATTAAGATTTCTAGCACATTAAATTAGATGAAATTTTAATATAAAGACTCCACCTCTTTTCTTCTAGGTCTGTTTTATTGCCCACCAGCATGATAATGACATCACTTCCCCTCTCTGTTCTGACATCATCGATCCATTTGGAGGTTAGCTGGAATGAATTGACATCTGGAAGAAGAAAAGGAAAAGAAATAAGTGAATTTTGTTAAATGCTTATTTCATCAATGGCAACACAAAAGCAGTTGCTTCTACATCACTTCATCGGTCAAAGTGTGTGTTTCAGGTGCTCACTTGTGATATCATACACCACCACAGCCACTGTGGAGTCTCTAATGTAGCTCGGGATGAGACTCCTAAAACGCTCCTGCCCTGCGGTGTCCCATAGCTGTAACCTCACCTGCATAAAAAACACACAAGGCATATTTGTAGACATAATGATAGATTTTGATAGTTGCATTAATGTGATATATATTAAACATTATCATTCATTCTAATTAGTTTCAGAGCTTCTTACAGTTCGGTCCTCCAGATACATGGTTTTTGATAAAAAGTCAATTCCAATGGTTGCCTGTAATGGAAAAAAAGATTTAAAGTAAGATACAAAATGACATAGACTTATCTGGAAAACTCTTTGGTCTCTGTACTAAAAGAACCAAAAGCATACCTGATAAGTGTTGTCAAAACTGTCATACATGAACCTTGTTATCAGCGATGTTTTCCCAACTGTAAAACAAACCAACAAAACCAGGAAAAGATTCAGATTTTGATGAATCACATGCATTGAAGTGATTAATAAGTTTATTGTCCTGACCAACCCCAAACCCTGTGTTTTTAGTAATTGAATTACTCTACCATACTGCAACATATGCTGTCTTGACCTCCGAACTGTTCAAGTGCCTTGAACTTCACTGTCATTTAGAGTTATGGCGACAGGGAAAAATGACTTAAAAATGTGGCAGTGCATGGAGCCACTATGACAGCAGAATTCCCGAGTACACTTCCTACACTAGAGGATTGCTCTTTTCAGGCCAGTCTGGTCAAGCCTGTTTGTCAGGCTGAGCCGAGATACTAAAATCACCAAACGGCACAATGCCAATAGTTATTCTGGAGCTCAAAGAATGAAAGGGCATAATGGTCCCATTCTTCTGTGACTTCACTGGTTGTTCTGCTGATGTTTTGAGGCAAGATCAACCAAATCTGACCAGCAAACAGCTTCAGGACCATGGACAGCATAATACAAGTGGTCTTCTGATGATAGTCAGGACAGTCCATGCAAACCATGTCATCATTACTCTCATGTTGCTCCAAATCTGCATGACTTCCTTTCTTCAGTCATGATTCACTTTCATTATATGGAGAAAAGATAAGTGGTAACTGAGAGGATGTTGTTCTTTATAACATCTCCTTTTGTGTTCCATAGAAGAAAGATGGTTTGGAACAACATGAAGTTGAGATAAAATGGAAAAATAAAGGGAAAATAAATGTTTTTCAATGCAGGTGTGGTAATATCCATCATCATATTCACACTGCATAGGATTTATGATCTAGATAAGATGCAAACAGCTGTCAAAACCTTATTTAGACTTAATTTGCAATTATCTCTTATCACAATCTAATGCTGCCTTATACAGTACAGAGGGCCCTCTGTCTGACAGCCTGTCCATTTTTTTTCATAGAGCAGTGAATGATGCATAGATAAACACTGTATTAGGAGCTATAAGCATTACTGGAAAATGTAAGACAAACATATCAAAAGAACACGTGAACTTTACGGTGACGCCATGTTCAGTGTTATTATTTTAAATATCTGGCTGTCCAGTCATCAAATGACAGACATGATCTCAAATGCGCGTCTGATTACGTCTTCACAAACACCGACAGTGACACTGATAAAACCATCATCCAGCCAAATGAATAAACCACGATATCTAGTCATATCATACAGGTTGATCTTATGACCGCTCATAAAATAATTCATGAGGTTTTTATTTCTGTTCTGCTGATGAATCCCACAGACACGGACTGCCAACCTGGGTGTGTCTCCAGTAGACACTCGGGAAATGCAAAGCCTCTGCGCTTTTCTGTTTCATGATATTATATCAGTGGATGGTTACAGGAAGATGTATACAAACACGGCGATATACATGTCTTTCGATTATAAATTATTTCATATTTGTTTTGAGCGATTTAGACTGCGCTAGAATAACAGGGATCAATAAAATTATCAGCCCTTCTGCTTCCAATGGAAAATGCAGGCGACAATCATAACAGAGTTGTTGAAATAAGGATTTTATCACGTTATGTTCACATATGGGTGTCTAGCAGTCTGCGTAGCTATACATTTTCATGACTAATCAAAAATTAAACATATGCAACCGACTTGTTCGACAGGGAATCGATAGAGAGATAACATCGTCTGAAATTACACTGCAAACAAGCGGATACACAAAAGACTCAACAACATACTAATGTACTTCATGCATGTGTCGAAAGGTGAAGGGGTTCGTCTAAACCCAGTCGTGGCAAACCTAAAGACTCACCGCTTTGCTCTCCTAAAAAAACAAGTTTGAATTTCCGTAAAGGGTTCCCAAAGTCACTTCCCATGGACATGGTTGCTTTAATGACACAGTTGGTATGGATTAATATGTACAGGTGGCACCAGTCTTGCGAGAATGCAGATGGATATTCTTCGGTCCCGAATCGATGGATATTGCAGTGCTGCTCCGCGATGTCAGTTCTCCAGTCCTGTGCGCATGCGCAGCGGTGGCGCTACGCCCGTCTGATATCACTGTGTGTTTACGGAAACGTCCCACATAAACTCTCTTCGCACCCTAAACCGCAGGCCAAGCATCCGTGCAGCAATGTTTGCATCTGCACCTCAAAATGCAACACGTATTTATACACCTTTACACCAAAGGCTGCATTTAGACCTTCCTGTGTAAATCCTTTGAATATACCTGAATAGAAAGTGCTAAACAAAATGTTGCAAAACCTTTGTCTGTGTGCACATTATAATATATAGTTGATATATATTAGATATTATATTAGATTTAGATTACATTTACATTTTTGTTGTTTTTAAGGTGACATTATATAAAATATAATTTATTCATTGTAATCATATAGTATTATCTGTAACTAATAGAGGTTCCTTACATACAGAAACCTGCAGAGTAACTAATATAGTACAAGCAATTAAATAGAATATTTTTGAGTTATCTGTGGTTATCTGTGTTTTGCTTTTATTTGATGAAAATGTAGAGCACAGACTGGAAAATTAAGGGAGAGATGCTATTCACAGTTTAAACCAGCATCCCTTTATATAAATAAATAAATAAAACATAATCAACATCCTTCAAAATGCATAAAATAACTTTTGTTTAGCAGTTTTATATTACTAAGCAATACTCTAGAAATGGGAACACATTACACAAGTGGAGTCTGTATATATTCAATACCACGACTTAGGTGCCCTTGAGCAAGGCATCGAACCCCCAACTGCTCCCCGGGCGCCGCAGCATAAATGGCTGCCCACTGCTCCGGGTGTGTGTTCACAGTGTGTGTGTGTGTTCACTGCTCTGTGTGTGTGCACTTTGGATGGGTTAAACGCAGAGCACAAATTCTGAGTATGGGTCACCATACTTGGCTGAATGTCACTTCACTTCACTTATTGACGGAAAGGATAAAAGTCCAGGTATACAATCAGATTACTGTACTTTAAGCATAAATAGTATGTATCTAATGAAATAGTATAATATAAAAAGTATTATATAAAACATTTTGATATGAATAAGGAGATGTGTTTGAATTACTGCTGCTGATAGTCCTTGAAGCTAATCACAGCATATTAAATGAAAATACAATATGTTCAAATTTGTGTGCATTTACATCTATTTTGTACTGTTAGTAAGGTTAACAGATCTTGAAAATACATGAAGTAATGGTTTCTTCAATTCAGAATTTACACTGATGTCAAGAAGGAGAGAGGTGTTTACATGGTTTACAGGCTAGTAGATTAGCATTAGCATGCCACAGCAAGAGTCATTTCTTTAGTTCAAATTAAGGATGTGTGTTTATCATAGTAAAGAACCCAATTTCTCTTAAGGTGTTATAATATACAGTACACTACATTGCCTTCCTGCTAAAATGTATTGAGTGATACGCCTATGCTGCTTTTATATAATGTAGATGTGTCATGTTCAGTGTTTTTCTGTTTTGGACTATACTATAGCACTACTGCTATATAACAAGTGTTTACACTCCATCCTATACATGTTTCATCAGTGCCTCAGGGTGGTTTGAACATCCCTGCAGGTCACACACACATTTCACCCTCCGCCATACATGTATATTTATGTAACCTACTGAACTCAATGTCGGTTTGTTTCTTGTGCAAAAAAATAAAGTGTAACAGGAAGTTATAAGGGACTCAGGAATGATTAATATTACGAAACAGCAATTTTCAAACAAAACATTGGTTTATTTATAAAAGAGAAAAGGCAAACCTAAAATGTGTGGAATGGATGGCTTTTTGTCCAGATTCATTGTGTAATCAAGGTATTTATTTATACAAGGTACATTTTACTTGATGCTGCATTATAAAGCACTTGATTATAATGTGTTATTATGTAACAAACATCTTTTTTGGCATTAAATTATCTGTATTCAAAAAGCCTCCAAATTACTTTGCATTCAAAATAATTCTCAATTATATTGTCTTCAGATACATTATAAACCATCATTGCATTCAAAAACCTCAAAAATCCAACAACTCTTCTTTCTCTTTCCAGAATGTGAAACTACATATTGAATCATTGCTAAACATTGAAAATTCACTGCTTCCATCTCTACTGGGATATCCTCCATCATTTGATGAGGTATTCTTGATGATAACCTGTGGCATGGTTTTAGAATTCTTCACGGATTCCTCAGATATCCCATTTTCTCTTTTCCCAAAGTATTGCATTTTGATGTCCTCAAAAGCATCTTTCCACTCACGTCTCCCAGCCTCAATCTCCCTGAGGACAGCCCAAACACCTCAAAGCATAGCAGGTGCCTCATCTTGTGCTCCTTAGCTGGGAGGTCCCGCTCAAGAATGTGGAAATAGTCAAGCATGAACAAATCAACAGTCAAGCTGTTGTAAGCAACAGGAGCACTGTCTACTAGAGGAAGGAACTGCTCATGCGAGAAAGTCATGTGCTTCCTTTGGAGGCTCTGGATCTGTCATGATGGGACCCCTGAGGAGATGCGTTTCCAGTTGCCAATCATCTTCTCTATTGCGGTTCTTTGGTTGTAAAGATGATATAGTGATCTGGTTCCTGGCTTGAAGACTGGAGCTGTTATTCCTTCTCTTGTAAGAGTCCCAAGCTCTTGGTTCATCTTGGCTCGCATTGATATTGCATACGCAGACCTTTTTCAGTTGCTCAAAAAGAGGTCAACTTTTGGCACTTAATGACACTGTCAATCATGTGATTTATGTCTGGGCTTTGAGTTGGCTGCTCCTTACGATTTGTTAATGTAGTCAGTCTTTGCAGCCTTGTGTCTGATTTGTTGTTTAAAAGCCCAGAAAATGGGATAGATGTATCTGACCCTCAGAGTTGGGCCTCAGATTTTTCACAGAAACTCCTGATTGCTGGATCTCCAATTTGTACCTTTTGCCTTCATCCCCTGACTGAACCTTACCTGTCTGACTGGTATGTGAATACCGATGCCAGATCTGTCTTTGGCATCTTACTGATCCCATCCTCACTGTTAGTTTCTGAGAGGTTTGTCAGGAGAAGTGACTTGCTCTTTATTATATTTGAGATAAGATTGTACCACACAGGAAGAGGCACAGATTCCTGCGTGTTTGGGAGCTGCTGGCACTGGGTGTTGACGGTGATATTAATGATGGGAGCAGGAAGGATGGTCCTGAGTTCCTCTGCCAGTCCAGCAAGCTGTAGTTCATATGCCTGGCATTGTTTCTGAAGGGAGATTTTCAATCTTTCCCTCCAAGTAGACCAGGTCATCTTTAGTAATCAGTTCTCCAAAGGGGCCCAAAATGACATTGTGGACTTGGGTATACCTTCAACCATCCATCTCGATGTATTGGTCGCCGTTGTCCTGTGTAACAATTCTTATTGTAGTGTTGTATGACATTATGCAAGAACTTTTATGTTGGAAGGGTTGAGAAGTTTACTTTTCTGCTGTGGATGTCCTGTAGTCGAGAACTGATGCTTATGCACAATAAGTTGGGATCAATGAATCAATGTCAGCAAGATTTGCCTCCGGTGCTTCAAGTGGAACAATTCCATTCTGTCCTTTCTGTAAACACATTAATTCAAACCCAAAGAAATCAATATCGCCATACCATCTCAGTTGCGAATAAACACATTAATTTCAAATAAAAATAAATGTCATGGCAAACTGTTTTACATCTCTGCATTCAGATTCAATGTACCACTCTCCCCGAAACACCACCAACACCCTTTTTTTAGGAAGGGCAAGTTAACAACAGTCCTCAAACTCTGCTAATCTTGTGAATAAAATTACAGATGAAAAAAAAAATGTAAAAATGTTAGTTGATGAAGAGTTATTTGATTTCTTATGATTTCAGCATTAACAAATATTAGATTTATGAGCTCAGGTTTCACAACAAATTAATTTTTTATGAATGTATAAAATAAGAAATATTTGATTTCATTTTACACTTTTTATTAAGAAAATATTTCACATTTATAGTTTTTTTTTATGATTGTTGCAACTTTAATTGTACTGTATAAATCAGCACTGAACTAAATTACTATTGGCAAGGTTTTAAAAGGCTGCATAATCTACAACAACCAATCAGTCTATAGGTGTTGGGGGGGGGGGGTGATAAAAGGATAAAATGATATTGCATCTCTTTCCCTCAATTTTGTCATACAAACTTTATATCTTGAATGTTTTAGTTAACATCTTGAACGACTCATTCTCTCAAATTTGTAAGTTTATTTATATCTAGGTCACATCTCTCAAATTTGAATTTTTTGCAATTTTATTCTGGTAGAAATTGTGTTTTTGTAACGGGGCTGATGAGACGTGCGGATCCATGTGTAAGCTTTTATTGGACAGAGACGTGGTCATAACAGGCCTAAGTCAAACAATGGAAAACAGGTATATAGAGGGCAAGACACAAGAATAATCCTAGGGCAAGCGTGGGTCTACGATGAACGAACAATATCCATAGGGCTAAGCAAGAGGGGTAATCCAGAATCCAGAGCAAAGGGTCAAAACACGAGTAACGGGAAAGCAAGAAAAAGACTAAACTATGAAAACTATAAACTAAAACAGGATTATGAAAACTATAAACTGAAACAAGACTATGAAAACTAGAAACTGAAACAAGACTATGAAAACTAACACGGAATAGCTTGGTATCGCAGCTATCGCTAAGCGAGGGATATGTGCAGAACAATACTCGGCAGTGTGTGAGAAGAATCCAATGTTTATAAAGCGTGTCTGATGATTGTGCTGTGTTTGTGTGTGTGTGTGTGTGTGTGTGTGTGTGTGTGATTGTTCTCAGGTGTATGGTGTGATTGTTGTCAAGTGAACTTGTGATTGGTGCAATGGTTCATGGGAAATGTAGTCCAGGGTGTACTGTGTACTGTGAAAGTCTGTGTGGTGAATTAACGGCAGTACAAAGACCAGATCATGACAGATTTCAGGGTGACTTTTTTATTACTGAAGCTAGCACATAGGTTTATTGTTTTTCCTGTGAAGACTGCTGTGATTCCTGCCTTTCAAATTGGACTTATGGGACAAAACTGTCTCCTTTTCCTCAAGGTGTTTCCTCATGTTGAATGACGTTACAACTATACATACACTAAAGACAGGGAGAATTATTCAACTTTAGATATTCAGATTATTTTTGTTATGGAATTTAACCTTTATGTCAGTAAGAGATCTGTAACGGTTACAGAACTGTCCAGAGCCGAACACATGCAAGGTCAAGCACTCTCACCTGTAGAGGCCACATGCATGTGTTGAATGGTTCAGCTCCAGCTCTCTTAGCCAGATGTGAATGTAGATGAGTTAACCAGATATGCTGGAGAGAGAAGAGGTTTGGGAGGGACTTCATTCTCCAATTGCTCGGAATACCAAAACTGCCAAAGCGATTAAGAACAAGCATGTCCTGTCCCATTTGCTTAAAATCAATTCATAATTAAAAATCATCACCTTGCTATTTTCCATCCTGCCACTAGAGTTCACAAGACAGGTCTTTAATATCTGGTGTATCATCTGTGCTAAACAAGGTCCTTTCCTCCTCTATAAGTACAATATCTGCAGACTGCTGAGGTAAAGCAATAAGAGATCAGTGATTTCCTAAATTTAAACTCAATTTCCTTTTAGTAACTGGCATAACATACAGGTCTTGAAGCACAATGTACACCCTGATCTGTGAACAGACTCCAGTGAGGGGAAAAAGTCATGAGAAAAGTGAAACAGGATCTCAAACTGTTTAGTATAGCAGAACCCCCCCCCCCCCCCCCTATTAGTTAACAAAAGACAACCTCCTATAGAGTTCAGCTCTCTGATTGGATGGTTCAAATCACCCATAGATGCAACTGCAGTGATTGACTTCTCTTATGGCCACTTGTGAACTTGTTCTTGCTGTTCTATGTTTTTTTCTGTTCAAAGCTCTCTAAGTTCTTTTTAATATTAATAACATGTGCCATACATTGCCATACACTACCATTCAAAAGTTTGGGATCAATATGATTTTCTGAAAGAAAGTAATCGTTAATTATTCAGTAAAGATCAAAATGGTCATTTATAATATTACAAAATAATTATATTTTAAGCATTGTTTTTTTTAAAGAATACTTAAAAATGTATCACAGTTTCAGTAAAAAAAGCAGCACAACTGTTTTCAATGAATAATAAGAAAATAAAATATTAAAATAATATTTTAAGTATCATGTGACACTGAAGACTGTAAATTGTAATATAAAATATATTAAAATAGAAAATGTGTTTTTAAATTGTTGTAATATTTAATAACTGTTTTAGCAGGTTTTTGAATCAAATAAACACAATATAGTGAGCATAGGAGACGTCTTTCAAAAACATTTAAAAAATCTTACCAACCCCAAACTTTTGAACAGTAGTGTACATCCATATATCAGACAACCGGAAAATATGTTTGGATCGTACTGTATTAGTCATAGTGTTAGGAGTGTTATTAATAGTTTTAATACAGTAGTAACATTTAGTAATGCAAAGATAAAGCATGTGTGGGTTGACTGTTACAGCACTTAAGAGCAGCATCACAAAAACTGTCTGAGCATGCTCAAAAATATTAGTTTAGGTACTAAATGAGGCTTCACAGACTGTAGATTATGCATAAACTGTGTATATTAAAAAGTGTGACATTTAGGGGATAATTTATTTATTTTAACAAAATAAAATTTCGTTCTCAGAGCTGAACATGATGAATGTGTCAGTCTGTGCATTTCCATCAATTACCTAATTACTTACTCGCACTGTAATGACAAAATATTTTTAGCCATACTTTTTATATGGTCTTTCTTGATAATATTCAATTTTAAACTTGTTTCTTATTCCATAAGAAAAAATTATGGAATATAATTTTTATATGTTCAATATTTTCCCAAAGGCATATCAGTATTTTTTACCAGATATTGATTTACAGTTTTAGTTTCACCCAGGAGAAACTGTTAAAGCAAATGAATTTTTTTCTTTTTTTTTTCAGAAAAGAAAAACAAAATGTATGTTTTTTATAAAGTAATCTGAAACAACTTACAGTTCACGCCTTTTCCAGTCAAGTCTTCACAAGTCTAACAGCTGAGTGAGATAACAGCCACAATCACATCAGAGCTCAAGCCATCCAGTGGCCAAACGCTTAAAGATCAGCACACTACAGTAAATAGTAACACTATTTGCTGTTCTTAATGTCTTGGACTGTGGTTAGAGAATTACTTCAGTTCAATTCCACAAAAGGGCAAAGATTAAAGAACAGGGCTTGATGGTGAATCGATACATGTACATGAACAGACAGTTCTAATCTCTATTGAGCTGTCACATTAGCATCTAACCTTAACTGATTTGCTGTTACACAAATTTAAAGGCACTTCACTTAATACCGATCTCTGTCTGTCACATGCACCTCAATGGACTACGAAGCAAAGAGGTCAACACACATCAGTTACACAGACAATTACTGTATGTAGTATGTTGCAGAAATATATTTTAAAATTCTGTCATTAAGTATTCTTTCCAAACCCATAAGACCTTCGTTCATCTTCAAATTAAGATTTTTTTATTAAATCTGACAGCTTTCTGACAGTTTTCTGACCCTCAATAAACAGCAACGCAACACGTTCAAGGCCCAAGAAAGTAGTAAGAACATCTGTAAAATAATAGTAATAATAATAATTCCTGACATTTATATAGCGCTTTTCTATACACTTAAAGCGCTTTTACATTGTCGGGGGTATCTCCTCATCCACCTCCAAATAGTCCATGTGACATCTTACTTTTTGTGTGCAAAGAACACAAAAATAATGACTTTATTCAACAATTTCTTCTATTCCATGTCAGTCTTTGATGTATGAAGATAAATGAAGGTCTTACAGGTTTGGAACAACATGATGGTGAGTCATTAATGACTCATTTTACTAACTCAGGTATGATTTCCCCCCAAATATGTAAATTTTGCTGTTAAATTTGTAAACATTTTAACAGAACTTTCTCCATTTTTAGACAGTTTCCTTTGTATATATGGTGGAATAGATCAAGCTCTTTTATGCATTTGAACACACCATTTCTATATATTTGCAGGCTATATTATATTATATTATATTATATTATATTATATTATATTATATTATATTATATTATATTATATTATATTATATTATATTATATTATATTATATTATATTATATTATATTATATTATATTATATTATTAAATATGGAAACAGTTTAATTATACTCAATATGATTTTTCTCCAAGTATGTACATTTTAAATGTGTGAACATTTAAATTTTTCTCCATATATAGCCTACAGTACAGACCAAAAGTTTGGAAACATTACTATTTTTAATGTTTTTGAAAGAAGTTTCTTCTGCTCATCAAGCCTGCATTTATTTGATTAAAAATACAGAAAAAACAGAAATATTGTGAAATATTATTACAACTTAAAATAATTGTTTTTAAATGTATTAAATTTATTATACGTCTGTACTGTATATGGTGGAATGTTGGAATAAAGCAATATACATTATAAAGCAATATACATTATAAAGCAATATACAATATACATCAGTTATATAAAAAAAAATATCAGTTACACAAACATTTTATAATATTTTTATTACATTATCTTTTCTAATATTATGCCAAATTAAGCTTTTACAAAGACATTTTTAGAGTCAATATAAATATTTTTGAAAATCTTTAAAAAATTCTTTTTTACTTTTTTACATTAGCCGAACCAGCCTGTTTTGTATTATGTCTGCATTTTTCTTAATTCAGTTTCTGTGGTAATAATTAAACTAATCTTATGTACCGGTAATTATTCCCCTGTAAACAATAATTATTGTCAAGAACCCCACTGTGCTCTTCAAACTTTGTTTTGGGGAGACCCATACACTTAAAACAAAACAACTGATGCCATATCAGCATAAACAAACAAATCTGGTGAGAAAACCACATCTCTTTCTCTCTCGTTGGCTTTGTGATGGATTGATGGAGCATGAGTGACTCCAAACACACTGTGTAAAATGTCCTCTGACAAAACACACTGACTGTTTATGGGCCTCTGAAATCTGAGAAGGAGGACCACATATCGTCCTCGCCTGTAGAGCTCTGGAGCTCACGCTGAGAGGGACGTGAGTGACAGCTAATGCTGGTCCTTCATGCGCCAACCAGACAGCAGCCCACTAAGTGTCTTGTTAATTAGCTTGTGTCTGACCATAACATTTTAATATGCCATCGTAGTTATGCTATCAAAAGAATGGCCGACGCTTGCATAGTTTCCACCTTCATTTATGAACCAATGACATGCCCTTTTGCATTGGGAGTGACAGTGGAGGTGGAGCTGAAATATAAGTATTTAGCAAATTATGTATAGCGTATTGGTGTTTCATAAGATGTCTTTTGCATCGCTGAATTCCCACGACTGGACTTCTGAATGTTTGTCCATCTCACAAATGATGGATGACATTGGAGGGAACATAAAATCATCCATTTCGAGTCAATACACACTCTAAATATTCATTCTAAAAATGCACGAAAAGGACCAGGCATATACAACTAAATCATTAGATTTCATTAAATTAGACTTTTTTTGTTTTTCTAATTGTCCAATATGACAGCATTCTCCACAAGAATAAACAAACACTTTTACTCTCAGCAGATGAGGATCAAATTATAATCAAATTATTAATGCCTTCATTATTAAGGGATTAGTGGTATCTGTTCAGCTTTATGAATAGTATGTTCCTGTGAAGAACATCCTGTCCCACATCTGATAAATAATGGAGAGTTTCTTCAGCGAGAATGACTCAGTTGACTGTGAGGTGTGGTTTAATAAATGCACTTTAATATTTGTGCCTTGTATTCTATTTTGTTGCATGATTCAGTCAATATGAGCTACTTTTTCACTAGCTCAAATACTGTATATGTATACTAGAGAAATAGACGGTTTGCCAGTAGGTGGCAGTAACAGTTTGCTATCACAAGGTGGAGTATTACCAAAAATCCACATACACATCCACATCAGCTGTCAATGTGTGCAATATTCATGGGTCTCAAAGTACTTAATTGCTCTACTTAAGTATACTGGAAAAACTTTTACTTTCATCCAGGTTGGGGAAATTTGAATTTTATATGTGTAAAATTAATGCTGTAACCATAACTTACCTTTAGGGATAGTTCACCTAAAAATGAAAATTCATTTCATGAAGCTACAAGAATACTTTTTGTGCTCAAAGGAAAAAAAATAGCAACTTTATCCAACAAATCTTCTCCTTCGCATCACCCTCAGGCACCATTTTGGAGAGTACCACACGCATGCGTTGTTTACACGCAGGAAAATTTGTATGTGGCCTAGTGGTTAGAGAGTTTGACTTCTAACCCAAGGGTTGTGGGTTCGAGTCTTGGGACGGCAATACCACGACTTAGGTGCCCTTCAGCAAGGCACTGAACCCCCAACTGCTCCCTGGGTGCCGCAGCATAAATGGCTGCCCACTGCTCCGGGTGTGTGTTCACAGTGTGTGTGTGCACTTTGGATGGGTTAAATGCAGAGGACGAATTCTGAGTATGGGTCACCATGCTTGGCTGTATGCCACTTCACTTTAAAAGCAGAGGCATGCATTGTGATACTCTCCAAAATAGTGATTGATAATTTTTAATACAGTTATACAAATTATACAAAATTATACAAATAATTTTTTAATACAGTCACACGAGACATTGAGCATGAAAAATTTCTACTGACACCTACAGTCTAATATATCACATACAGTACAGACCAAATGTTTGGACACACCTTCTCATTCAAAGAGTTTTCTTTATTTTCATGACTATGAAAATTGTAGAGTCACACTGAAGGCATCAAGGGCTATTTGACCAAGAAGGAGAGTGATGGGGTGCTGCGCCAGATGACCTGGCCTCCACAGTCACCGGACCTGAACCCAATCGAGATGGTTTAGGGGTGAGCTGGACCGCAGACAGAAGGCAAAAGGGCCAACAAGTGCTAAGCATCTCTCGGGGAACTCCTTCAAGACTGTTGGAAGACCATTTCAGGTGACTACCTCTTGAAGCTCATCAAGAGAATGCCAAGAGTGTGCAAAGCAGTAATCAAAACAAAAGGTGGCTACTTTGAAGAACCTAGAATATGACATATTTTCAGTTGTTTCACACTTTTTTGTTATGTATATAATTCCACGTGTCAATTCATAGTTTTGATGCCTTCAGTGTGAATCTACAATTTTCATAGTCATGAAAATAAAGAAAACTCTTTGAATGAGAAGGTGTGCCCAAACTTTTGGTCTGTAATGTATATATCGATTTGTCACACTCTGGCATCTTTTCAAAAACATAATAGGCTACATACAAAATGTAAAAAGATGTATAATCTGCTCTTTTGGGTCACGCTGATCTTTTCTTGTTCACACAGATTTTCACCAAAATTCATGAAGAAAATAGAACGAAAAGTGTAGTGTGTCAATGAGTCAACCATTGATATGCTTAACCTGTTAACTGTCACCCCGTCCCGTATACGGAACGCCTATGTTTACTATTATACCTTCACTATATTACAATTAAATCCTAATCTAATCATGACAAGCTATGTATCGTTGGAAAGGTCTAAGACTCCTAAATAGATATTTTACCAATCTTTTTTGTTAAAAATTATGTAGGAAAAGTAATAGATTAATTTATGGCAAGAGTGCACCTCAAAAACCTACATCATAACAGGAGTTCTGACCTTTGTAAAAAAAAAAAAGTCCTCTTTGTTGCCTTTTTCTCTATCACACTTTAGAAATCATCAGAAATGACATATCACTTGAAAACTTAAAATCTCAGAATTCATCCTTTGAAACCTATGGTACATGAAAGTCACGTTACAAAATGTTTTTAGTCATGAATAAAAAAAATCAAGTTTGGATCATGCACTTTCAAGTCTATGTTCAAAAATGTGAGTGACAGTTAACAGGTTAATTAATACAAATATTGCACATCTACACCACCCCTTCCAATCCCATCAAAATGTCACTCAGATCAAGTTCAGACTGAGCTGTTTATACGGCGGCCCTTCAATCCGATTAATCCATCAGTCTGATTTGTTATGAATTGGCATGTATAGCTAATGAGAGGCATAAACTCTATTGCATCATCAAGTGTAGATGGACAGACAGTAAACCCACAGGTGGGAACATGTGGCAGGCAAGAGCCCAGCTGGTGAGATTAACGTGTTAGATGACCTTTCCCCAGCCTCCCTGATGAGCAGCAGCTCTCAAGAAATGGCAACGTGACTCTAAGCTGCTGTCTTTATGTGTACTTGTCTAAGCATGACTCAAGGCGGACTTATGTAAAAATACATGACAGTCACTTGTAGACTTGGCATATATCAGAAGCAACACAGTTCATTCAGATGGTTTGTGTAAATGAAGTGAATAATAATAAAAATAAGATACACCTTTTTTATGTTTATACACTGAGAAAATTTATTCTGTGGTGCAGTAAATACTACAGAAAAAAAAACTAATTTCTACATGAAACGTTAGTTCAGGCAGTAATTAAAAAACTAAGTAAATTCTATATTAATACTCAATTCAAGCTAGAAATTAAAGCATGAATACAAACCCGATTCCAAAAAAGTTGGGACACTGTACAAATTGTGAAATAAAAAGGATTCGGATAATTTACAAATCTCATAAATTTATATTTTATTCACAATAGAATATAGATAACATATGAAAGTGACGTGACATACAGCAAAGTATGGTGATCCATCCTCAGAATTCGTGCTCTGCATTTATCCCTTCCAAAGTGCACACACACAGCAGTGAACACGCACAAACTGTGAACACACACCCGGAGCAGTGGGCAGCCATTTATGCTGCGGCACACGGGGAGCAGTTGGGAGTTCAGTGCCTTGCTCAAGGGCACCTAAGTCGTGGTATTGCCGGCCCGAGACTCGAACTCACAACCTATCAAATGTTGAAAGTGCAACATTATGAAATGTCATGCCAAATATTGGCTCATTTTGGATTTCCTGAGAGCTACACATTCCAAAAAAGTTGGGACAGGTAGCAATAAGAGGCCGGAAAAGTTAAATGTACATATAAGGAACAGCTAGAGGACCAATTTGCAACTTATTAGGTCAATTGGCAACATGATTGGGTATAAAAAGAGCCTCTCAGAGTGGCAGTGTCTCTCAGAAGTCAAGATGGGCAGAGAATCACCAATTCCCCCAATGCTGAGGCGAAAAATAGTGGAGCAATATCAGAAAGGAGTTTCTCAGAGAAAAATTGCAAAGAAGTTATCATCATCTACAGTGCATAATATCATCCAAAGATTCAGAGAATCTGAAACAATCTCTGTGCCATACTGGATGCCAGTGATCTTCGGGCCCTTAGATGTCACTGCATCACATACAGGAATGCTACTGGAATGGAAATCACAACATGGGCTCAGGAATACTTCCAGAAAACATTGTCGGTGAACACAATCCACCGTGCCATTCGCCGTTGCCGGCTAAAACGCTATAGGTCAAAAAAGAAGCCATATCTAAACATGATCCAGTAGCGCAGGCATTTTCTCTGGACCAAGGCTCATATAAAATGGACTGTGGCAAAGTGGAAAACTGTTCTGAGGTCAGACGAGTCTAAATTTGTAGTTCTTTTTGGAAAACTGGGACGCCATGTCGTCCGTACTAAAGAGGACAAGGACAACCCAAGTTGTTATCAGTGCTCAGTTCAGAAGCCTGCATCTCTGATAGTATGGGGTTGTATGAGTGTGTGTGGCATGGGCAGCTTACACATCTGGAAAGGCACCATCAATGCTGAAAGGTATATTAAAGTTCTAGAACAACATATGCTCCCATCCAGACGTCGTCTCTTTCAGGGAAGACCTCGCATTTTTCAACATGACAATGCCAGACCACATACTGCATCAATTACAACATCATGGCTGCGTAGAAGAAGGATCCGGGTACTGAAATGGCCATCCTGCAGTCAAGATCTTTCACCCATAGAAAACATTTGGTGCTTCATAAAGAGGAAGATGTGACAAAGAAGACCTAAGACAGTTGAGCAACTAGAAGCCTGTATTAGACAAGAATAGGACAACATTCCTATTCCTAAACTTTAGCAACTTGTCTCCTCAGTCCCCAGATGTTTGCAGACTGTTATAAAAAGAAGAGGGGATACACACAGTGGTAAACGTGTCCTTGTCCCAACTATGTTGAGATGTGTTGATGCCATGAAATTTAAAGTCAACTTATTTTTCCCTTAAAATTATACATTTTCTCAGTTTAAACATTTGATATGTCATTTAGGTTGTATTCTGAATAAAATATTGAAATTTGAAACTTCCACATCATTGCATTGTGTTTTTATTCACAATTTGTACAGTGTGCCAACTTTTTTGCAATCGGGTTTGTACCATAAAATAGCAAATAATTCGAAAATTAAGTAAAACCCACTCAACTTTTCTGATACTGGTGTTCCCATCATATACTGGATCATGAATAATTAATACGGTTGATTTTTTTTTTTTGCTGATTTCCAGCTTTTGTAACCTGCGTTTTGTAACCTATGTTACATCTGGAGTTCATTTTTTACTCAAAATGACAAATTCATACTCAAAAATTATCCACAGAATACTACTGCCATTGTGTATTCTGTATCAAGCATTGAAGTCTCTGTGTTCGGGTGAGGGCCGCTTTACTAATCGTAGATATTTTCTACATAATATTTATTGTATTATTTACTTAGATGTTTTTGAGTAAAACATACACTTTAGAAGCATGGTTTAATGCTATATTGAATAAAATCAAAGTATTGCCATGTGAGCTTTGACTAAGTTAAAATTATGCAAACTTTTACTGGCCAAGCTGAAGTTACTTATTATATTTGTTAAATCTACTTAACTTAGGTAAGTAGATTTTAATTAATTCTATATGTTAAATTAAATAAGATTATGTAATATTTACTTGTTAAGTTAAATATAAGTAGATTTAACTCGACAGTAACAGGTATATTGTACAGAGCAGGAGCAGTCAAATTTACTTGTTTACTTAATGTTAGTGCAAATAGTTTTATCAAGATAGTATATCCTACAAGTTATTTTTTTCAGTATATGTTTTCTATTTATACCACTCATTTATAAAAAATAAAAATAAATTATATTCTTTTAGTTAACATTTACAATTTTTATCTGTTCAAGTTTGATGTTCACCCTAAATCCAAACATCCTCATTGTTTTTTGTGTCTTAAAGGAATTATTCAGTAATTCAAAAATATATTTTTGGTAATTACTCATCACATTCCAACTCTGTATGACTTTGCAGAAGACAAAAGATAATCTGAAGAAGGTTGATAACCAAAAGGTTACCACTGAAAATACTGAGACATTTCATTCAAAATACCTTCTTTTGTGCTCCACAGAAGTAGTAAGGTATACAGTTGTGGAACAACATGAATGTGAGTGTAATGATAAAAACTCCGTATTCATCGGGAAGAAGGAGGCGGGAACCGACGGACAATCAAATGAAACTTTAATAATCAAAATAAACACAAAACAGCGCAACAGCCCATAGCAGACGACTGTTGTGCACAGATAAAAAGCAAACACACAAAGTAAAGTCCAGGCCTGGTCCTCTCTCGTCCGTCACTGTCGTCGCTCCGGTTCTATATCCCTCCATCTCCTCCATGGGACTCGAGACCGGCGAGTGTCGCAGGTGTCGCTCATCTCCAATCACTCCACCGGCCTCGCTCCTGTTCCCAAGGCCCTCGGCCCTGCCCCACTCGTCACATACCCCCATCGCCTCTCGCAGGCCGGGGGGTACTCCCGAGACTGCGCTGTACCCCCCCCCCCTCCCTCCGGGGGGACCGCTCACGGTGACCTGCGGGAACCTGGGGGTAGGACAGACGAGGCGAGAGAAAAGGAGATGGAAGGAGGAGCAACAGAGACGAGAGAGGGGAGAGAAAAAAAATAAAAATACAAAAATCCGGTTCCCAGATGCACTGCTGCTCGGCCCTCCACCAGCTGGGTGATCTCCTCCGCGGTGCCTGGCGGTGGCACTGGACGGCCCTCGGCGGATGGCACGACACTCCTCCGCCGCCCGGTGGACGGCGACGGCTCCTCCGGTTTTGGGAAGCCGGCAGGAGTCCCCCGTTCCCTGCTCCTCCGGATTCCTTCACAGAGGCAGCAGGCTCCGGCCCCCTGGCAAACGGCGCCGACTCCTCCGCTCCCTCATGGACGGCAGCCGACCCTCCACATCATGGGTGGCCGGCAGCGAGCTCGCCCATCCCCGGCAACTCATTCCAGCCCACCGCCTCGAGCGTCCATGGCGGCACACTCCCTCACCTGCTCGATGGCACCGCGGATTCACCACAGCGGTGAGGGATCTTCAGCAGCGCGTCCCTCCTTCTCCCGGGCTTCGACACCACTGTAATGATAAAAACTCCGTATTCATCGGGTAGAAGGAGGCGGGAACCGGCGGACAATCAAATGAAACTTTAATAATCAAAATAAACACAAAACAGCGCAACAGCCCCTCGCGGACGACTGTTGCGCACAAATAAAAAGCAAACACACAAAATAAAGTCCAGGCCTGGTCCTCTCTCGTCCAACACTGTCGTCGTTCCGGTTCTATATCCCTCCATCTCCTCCGTGGGACTCGAGACCGGTGAGTGTCGCAGGTGTCGCTCATCTCCAATCACTCCACCGGCCTCGCTCCTGTTCCCACGTCCCTCGGCCCCGCCCCACTCGTCACAGTGAGTAAATGATTTTTAATTTTACGGTGAACTATCTCTTTAAATTGCTTAAACATAGATATGTACTTTTTGTCAGTAATTTGCAACCAGACACTTTATTTTAAAAGAACATTTCATTACTTAAAATTATGACTTAATCTTCTAACTTGACAAGCAATGGTTAAAGTACACTGGTTATGTGAAATGTACTAAAAGATGAGTGCTTAGCCAATCAGGGATGGTGTAACAGTCCGTGAGCTTTACCTTGGGCACACAGACGGACACAGTGATGAACATCAGCATCCAGTACCCAGTTTGAAGGCATCTGAATTATGGGGATGGTAAGTAGTACATCACAATGACCTTTCAATATACTGATACGCTATTATACCATCAATGATATTAATAAAAGAGGTACTTCTTTACTCACATTGTACATCCATCATCAATGACCTGTGTAATTGACAGTAAAGGAAACTGACACAGTGGCCCCATCCTCAAGAGCATCATCAATACAGCTGTCAAATGTCATTTATCTTTCGATACATCATGGCATTCACCTCAATCCCACACTTCTTCTGTCTCAGCAGCCACTGCAGCTCCAGTACGTGCATCATGACATTTATGCACCGTGGCACCATTCTTCGTACGAGTATAGCAGGGAAAACAACCTTCATTCACCTGAAAATCCAGGCATTCCGGTTGCCCACAGTGGGCTGCGTGGTGGACAGGTGAAGCTCCCTGGGCATCTGTGATGGTTGGACTGAGACATCCAGACTCATGCAGGGCCCTCAGAACCTCCACATCCCTATCACGAGTGGCGTGAATGGCCTTGTGGAGCACCATGCTAGATCTTGGCCAGTTAGAACAGAAGTGGCAGGGGTCCTTGGGCTGTACCCAACTGTCTCTCTCGGCTCTCGCTCCCTCTCTAAAATGATACCTGAGCTTACTGACAGATGTCCATTTGAGAGATGAAGGGGGTTTATAAGCACTGGGCCACAAAAGTAACTGGAGCCCTCTTGAAAACATACATATGCTTATGTTCCCTGATACAATAATGTATTACTTTGAAAAGTTAGAAAGATTGTAAGTTATCCTTTTACCTTTTATATGAGAGAAGACTGTTTAGGATGAGCTGATTAAAAGAATTTGAATAGCATACATATGCGACACAACTATTAAAGCAAAACTATGTAAATTTTGGCGCTGTAGCGGTTAATAAACAGAACTGCACGTATCCCCTGGAAGAACATTTTAACCAGAGCTAATTTTCCAAGTTTATGTCTATGGCGATTCACCCAGGTATGTGCTACTCCACAGCGGTGTAAGGGAAACAGATCAATTTAGCTCAAAGGGAATCATTTAAGATTTTAAAGGGAATTTGAACAGAATCACTGTTTCACGGCTGATCACTGAGACGCCCTGCGATTCACTGAACGAGCCGTTTAACATCAAATCTGCGCTGGATATTAATATCCAAAGTATAGTGAAAACACTATCAATTAGCACAGTAACAAGATCGGCAGTTTAAGACATTAACTTGTAAGCACAAAACACAAGATACTTCTCTTTTCAATATGAAATAAGGCTTTATTAGATAAATCTAAGACATATAAACTAATCTAACACATAAACGCACGCACGCACACATTCACACAAGTTGCAGGAAGATCGAAAGTTAGGGAAAGATGAGTTTAAGAGAATGGAAATATGGAATCCCAAGTTTACAGCAATACGTTAAATTGCATAGACATGAACAGCCATCAATCACTTAATCAACCCTCGCATTGAGTTCCTCAATGAGGTTAAAATTATATTAGATACACCAGCACAAATGTCTGAAGGTACATTGCCTGTGTAAAGTTGTCGCTGATTGGCTGGAAGTTCAGTAGTCGCTGAAGTGACGTCTGGGAAGGCACGTGGTGGGGCGTTGGCTGAAGGTGCAGAGTTGTGTGGGCTGGTTAAGGTTGAGCGCGCAGACGAGGTCAGACGGTGTTACAAAACTTAACTCAGAACACGAAACTCAAACGGAAAAGAAAAGAAATAAAGTTTGATGAGACTATGTGGTGTTCCTTCTAATCATGGCTAAGTAGCAGCAGGCGTGCAGGCTGAAGCACGCTGGAACCACACTCAAAGAACAGTGATGACAAACAGCATGGCTAAAAGCTAAAGCTAAGAAGCAAAGCTAAAAGCTGGCATGACTAATAGCAGAATCTAAACGCTAGAGACTAAAAGCAGGATTTTATGGTGTCCAGAGTATTTAAACTGGCCTGTTGGCCACACCTCAAATGTTGTCTTGACCAATCAGATATTGTCTTGGCTCGGAGGCATCATAAATCATATGTTTATCTTACCAAGCATGTGGTCCGAATTTTCCCGCTCTTGCAGGGTATAATTTTGGACATGATTCCTATAACATATTTATGATACATTTGAGAAATATTTGATTGTCAGGACTATTTCAAGCAAGCAGTTTCCATCACAAACATACCAAACATGATTATGAATCCTTAAGTTATCCCATAGTTATTAAAAGACATACACAATAAGTGATTATAACATGATAGTCAAATGTGTGGGTTACATATAAATGAATATGGAGTTAAGCGATGGACTGATTCATTTATAAGTCTTTTTGAGTTCATTCTGGTCCATATATATGTACAAAAGACAAAGACTTCTGTGGAGACCAGAGGTTCAAAGCCCCCTTCCCCCTTAGGAATTTCAGTCTGTGTCTGCTAGGTGGGGGGGAAGTCAATGAAAGTCAAAAGATCTTGTGTAGTACACTCATGGGTTTACATGTGATGTCTAGCGTTGCATTTCCATTACGAACAACAAATTTGACACCAAATTTCTCTCCTTCGAATTGAAATTGTAAATAATTGTTCTAGTGGTGTTAATGTTGAAAGCTGTTGTGTGAATGAGTTGGTTGCTCATCTTGCTTGGGACTTGTGGCACAGAATGTTTTATGGCTTCCTGAGGAATTCGGCTCGTGTTTCAAACACAGCCCTGATCGACTCTTTAATTTGTCTGGTTCGAGTCATTTCTGCTACAGCGGTGAATACCCGAACAGGCTAAAATAGTCGAAAAATAATATCTTATTATAAATGTACCGTACTGATTTGAGATAAGACAAAAAGGCAGTTTGGTAGATTAATTTATGATGCACTCGCTCCTTATACATTTAGCAAATTTTGAACAGAAAAAGTTACAGAGTGTAACCCTCTTTCTTTAAAAAATTATCTCTAACAAAAAAGTAATGCTTTGCTAAATCATAATTATGAGATTGTTCTTTTGGAAAAAAAAGTTGAGATTATAAAATACTAAGCTATAATTAGAAGTGCAAAAAGAGCCCTCATGTGATAATATACATCTGTTTATATTCCCGGATACTGCAATTACTTTGAAAAGTTAGAAAGGCCACAAGTGAACAAGGAAGCAGGTAGTAATTTTTGTAGGTAGCAAAAAAATGATCTATATAGAATTTCAGTCAGGTTTCAGGCCCCACCATAGCACATAAACTGCACTTGTTAAAATTACAAATGACTTGCTTCTAGCGTCAGATCAAGGCTGCATCTCACTGCTAGTTTTACTTGATCTTAGTGCTGTGTTCGACACCATAGATCATGACATACTCATAGATCGATTACAAAACTATACAGGTATTCAAGGACAGGCTTTAAGATGGCTTAGATGCTACCTGTCCGATCGCTACCATTTTGTTTATTTAAATGGGGAGTCATCTCATTTATCACCAGTAAAATATGGAGTGCCACAAGGATCTGTCCTAGGTCTTCTTCAATTTTCAATATACAGTCGTGGCCAAAAGTTTTGAGAATTACATAAATATTGGAAATTGGAAAAGTTGCTGCTTAAATTTTTATAATAGCAATTTGCATATACTCCAGAATGTTATGAAGAGTGATCAGATGAATTGCATAGTCCTTCTTTGCCATGAAAATTAACTTAATCCCAAAAAAACCTTTCCACTGCATTTCATTGCTGTCATTAAAGGACCTGCTGAGATCATTTCAGTAATCGTCTTGTTAACTCAGGTGAGAATGTTGACGAGCACAAGGCTGGAGATCATTATGTCAGGCTGATTGGGTTAGAATGGCAGACTTCACATGTTAAAAGGAGGGTGATGCTTGAAATCATTGTTCTTCCATTGTTAACCATGGTGACCTGCAAAGAAACGCGTGCAGCCATCATTGCGTTGCATAAAAATGGCTTCACAGGCAAGGATATTGTGGCTACTAAGATTGCACCTAAATCAACAATTTATAGGATCATCAAGAACTTCAAGGAAAGAAGTTCAATTCTTGTAAAGAAGGCTTCAGGGCGTCCAAGAAAGTCCAGCAAGTGCCAGGATCGTCTCCTAAAGAGGATTCAGCTGCGGGATCGGAGTGCCACCAATGCAGAGCTTGCTCATGAATGGCAGCAGGCAGGTGTGAGCGCATCTGCACGCACAGTGAGGCGAAGACTTTTGGAAGATGGCCTGGTGTCAAGAAGGGCAACAAAGAAGCCACTTCTCTCCAAAAACGCATCAGACAAAAACAAGTTAAAAACATCAGGGACAGATTGATCTTCTGCAGAAAGTATAGTGAATGGACTGCTGAGCAAAATCATATTCTCCGAGCAAAGTCATATTCTCCGATGAAGCCCCTTTCCGATTGTTTGGGGCATCTGAAAAAAGGCTTGTCCGGAGAAGAAAAGGTGAGCGCTACCATCAGTCCTGTGTCATGCCAACAGTAAAGCATCCTGACACCATTCATGTGTGGGGTTGCTTCTCATCCAAGGGAGTGGGCTCACTCACAATTCTGCCCAAAAACACAGCCATGAATAAAAAATTGGTACCAAAACACCCTCCAACAGCAACTTCTTCCAACAATCCAACAACAGTTGGTGAAGAACAATGCATTTTCCAGCACGATGGAGCACCGTGCCATAAGGCAAAAGTGATAACTAAGTGGCTTGGGGACCAGAATTTTGAAATTTTGGGTCCATGGCCTGGAAACTCCCCAGATCTTAATCCCATTGAGAACTTGTGGTCAATCCTCAAGAGGCGGGTGGACAAACAAAAACCCACTAATTCTGACAAACTCCAAGAAGTGATTATGAAAGAATGGGTTGCTATCAGTCAGGATTTGGCCCAGAAGTTGATTTAGAGCATGCCCAGTCGAATTGTAGAGGTCCTGAAAAAGAAGGGCCAACACTGCAAATACTGACTCTTTGCATAAATGTCATGTAATTGTCGATAAAAGCCTTTGAAACGTATGAAGTGCTTGTAATTATATTTCAGTACATCACAGAAACAACTGAAACAAAGATCTAAAAGCAGTTTAGCAGCAAACTTTTTGGAAACTAATATTTATGTAATTCTCAAAACTTTTGGCCACAACTGTACATGTTGCCCCTTGGTAATATTATTAGAAAATATTGGATATGTTTCTACTGTTATGCTGATGATACTCAACTATATATCTTAACGAGACCAGATGAAACTTCTAAATTATCTAAGCTAACAGAGTGTGTTATAAATATAAAAGATTGGATGACCAATAATTTTCTCCTATTAAATTCGGATAAGACAGAGATATTACTTATTGGACCAAAAAACATTACACAGAATCTTGTAGACTACAGTTTGCAACTAGATGGATGTACTGTTACTTCCTCTACAGTCAAAACTCTAAGTGTTGTATTAGAAAGCAACTTGTCTTTTAAAAACCATATTTCCCATGTTACAAAAACAGCATTTTACTATCTTAGAAAAATTGCCAAGCTACTAAATATGCTACCTGTTTCTGATGCAGAAAAGCTAGTTCATGCATTCATGACCTCTAGACTGGACTATTTTTAATGCACTTCTAGATAGTTGTCCAGCATCTTCAATAAACAAGCTACAGGTAGTCCAAAATGCAGCGGCTAGAGTCCTTACCAGGTCAAGAAAATATGATCATATTACCCCAATTCTACAGTCTCTGCACTCGCTACCTATTAAGTTACATATCAGTTACAAATGATTACTACTTACCTATAAGGCCCTAAATGGTTTAGCTCCTGCGTACCTAACTAGCCTAGACACACTCTCTCTGTTTAAATCTAGATTAAAAACACATCTCTTATGCCAAGCATTCAAATAATGCATCTCATAATTTGTGACTGCAGTTGCATCTGATCAAATGCGCATTCTTATTCATTAGCTTGGGTTAAACTAATTAATTTTACTTTGCTGGAACAGCAGCTATGCTAATGATGTCTCTATCTGTTTCTCTGTTTTGCCACGGCATTTACATTCCATGGTAACTAGGATTTACACAAGCTCCAGTCTGGATCCAGAACACCTGAGAAGAGATGATGCCAACCCCTCAGAGAACTTCAGATGATGCTAACCCTGAAACATACAGAACTAACAAATATTGCTACTTACAATGCAATCACATAATAATTGCTGTTAATAGTATTCATCATCTAGTTGACTATGTCTTGTATTAATTTTTCAAAAAATTCCTGTCATATGCACATAAACTGACAGTCACACTTATAAGCTACTACTAAATATTGTAGAAACTTAATTTTCTGTAAAGTTGCTTTGCAATGATTTGTATCATAAAAAGCACTATACAAATAAACTTGAATTGAATTGAATATCTTAAATTACTTATTAATTTAGATCAGCGATGCCAAAACTGGATGTTCTCTCAAGACATTATCTTATGTCAGACTGGCTAAACCGACCGTCTGCTAGCTGTCTCACGTCACAGAGGTCAGCTAATTCTCAGCACATAGATACTCTTTCACCGAGATATCACACTATAGAGACTGTGTCTGTTCCCCGAACTATAAAAATACAAAAAACGTCCAAACCAAGTTAAGATTAACAATTTAATTGAGGTTCAACAAATAAAAAACAGATTCAATATGGATAAACAAATGATAAAGCTTGGCTTATTGAATATCAGATCCCTTTCTACGAAAACAATTTTTGTAAATAATATGATCACTGATCATAATATAGATGTGCTCTGTTTGACAGAAACCTGGCTAAAACCTGATGATTACATTATTTAAAATGAGTCCATCCCCCAAGATTACTGTTATAAACATGATCCTCGTCTAAAAGGCAAAGGGGGAGGTGTTTCTTCAATTTATGACAACGTTTTCAGGATTTCTCAGAGGGCAGGCTTCAAGTATAACTTGTTTGAAGTAATGGTGCTTCATATAACATTATCCAGAGAAACATATGTTAATGATAAATCCCCTGTAATGTTTGTACTGGCTACTGTATACAGGCCACCAGGGCACCATACAGACTTTATTAAAGAGTTTGGTGATTCCTAACATCAGCACTAACATCCGAGTTAGTTCTGGCTGCAGATAAAGTTTTAATAGTTGGTGATTTTAATATCCATGTTGATAATGAAAAAGATGCATTGGGATCAGCATTTATAGACATTCTGAACTCTATTGGGGTTAGACAACACTTTTCAGGACCTACTCATTGTCGAAATCATACTCTAGATTTAATACTGTCACATGGAATTGATGTTGATAGTGTTGAAATTATGTAGCCAAGGGATGATATCTCAGATCATTATTTAGTTTTGTGCAAACTTCATATAGCCAAAATTGTAAATTCCACTTCTTGTTACAAGTATGGAAGAACCATCACTTCTACCACAAAAGACTGCTTTTTAAATCTTCCTGATGTATCCAAATTCCTTAGCATATCCAAAACCTCAGAACAACATGATGATGTAACAGAAACTATGGACTCTCTCTTTTTTAGCACTTTAAATACAGTTGCTCCTTTACGCTTAAGGAAGGTTAAGGAAAACAGTTTGACACCATGGTATAATGAGCATACTCGCACTCTAAAGAGAACAGCACGAAAAATGGAGCGCAGCTGGAGGAAAACAAAACTAGAGGTTTTTCGTATTGTTTGGCGGGAAAGTAACCTATCCTACAGAAAAGCATTAAAAACTGCTAAATCCAATTACTTTTCTTCTCTTTTAGAAGAAAACAAACATAACCCCAGGTATTTATTCAATACAGTGGCTAAATTAACGAAAGGTAAAGCCTCAACAAGTGTTGACATTTCCCAACACCACAGCAGTAATGACTTTATGAACTACTTTACTTCTAAAATCAATACTATTAGAGATAAAATTGCAACCATTCAGCCGTCAGCTACAGTATCGCATCAGACAGTGCACTATAGACCCCCTGAGGAACAGTTCCACTCATTCTCTACTATAGGAGAGGAAGAATTGTATAAACTTGTTAAATCATCTAAACCAACAACATGTATGTTAGACCATATGCCATCTAAGCTCCTAAAAGAGGTGCTTCCAGAAGTCATAGATCCTCTTCTGACTATTATTAATTCCTCATTGTCATTAGGATATGTCCCCAAAACCTTCAAACTGCCTGTTATTAAGCCTCTCATCAAAAAACCACAACTTGACCCCAAAGAACTAGTTAATTATAGACCAATCTCGAATCTAACTATTCTGTCCAAGATACTAGAAAAGGTGGTATCCTTACAATTATATTCCTTCTTAGAGAAAAATGGTATATGTGAGGATTTCCAGTCAGGATTTAGACCGTATCATAGTACTGAGACTGCTTTCCTTAGAGTTACAAATGATCTGCTCTTATCATCTGATTGTGGGAGTATCTCTCTATTAGTTTTATTGGATCTTAGTGCTGCGTTTGACACATATGACCACAACATTCTTTTGCATAGACTTGAACACTTTGTTGGCATTAATGGAAGTGCATTAGCATGGTTTAAATCGTACTTATATGACCGCCATCAGTTCGTAGCAGTGAATGAAGATGTATCATATCGATCACAAGTGCAGTTTGGAGTACCTCAAGGCTCAGTAACTACTCTTCACGCTTTATACAGTATGTTACCTTTGGGAGATATCATCAGGAAACATGGTGTTACCTTTCACTGTTATGCTGATGATTGTTACATTTATGAACTTTCTGTTCCCTTATTTGGTCACCTTCCTCCTTGTTTTGGTTAATTGATTATTCCCCACCTGTCTCCAGTTCCCTCATTACCTCCTGTGTGTTTAAATACCCGTTTTGTTCAGTTCCTCTTCGTCCGTGATTGTCAAAGTTATGTCAAAGCTGTATGTGCATCTGAATGTGAATGTCAATGTCTATGTTAATGCTGTATCTGTATATGTAACTTAATCTTCTTCGTTTTCTTCAGTAAACTCCTCATTTTGGTCAAGATCCTCCTCAAGCTCCTTCTTACGTTTAGCACTATACCTCATTTGTAACAGAATCACGGACCCTAACAGTATAGTTTATTTAGCAGCGTTTTTCTTTCTTTTTGGTTTTTTATTTTTGTTTTCCTCCCTCTCCCGGAATGGCCATCCCAGCTCGATCTGCCCCTCGATCTGGCGTGCCTTACCCACTTCCCCGACCGCTCGCTCTCCAACTTCTTCTACACCGGCCTGAGCGAGCGGAGTAAGGCACGCCAACCAGCGAACGGTCCCCGAGCGGATTTCGCCGCTTTCTTGAAGTGGGTGCTGGAGAAAAATGGATTGTCATGGACCATCAGCACCGCCGAAGAGGATATCTCCAGCCCCACTCCCGACCCAGAGACCAGCCAGCCACCATCAAGCCACACGGAGTCAGAGCCCACCGCAGCCGCAGAGCCCGAGCCAATGCAGGACCTCGAGAGCGCGACTGACCAGGTGTGTGAGCCGGCAACACCGTGCATCGTGGGAGTCTCAGTGGAGATCGAGGGCGTGGAGGAACGCCCTGCCCACACTTCCGCGACTGAGGGTGAGCTGTTTTCGGTCTCGGGAAAGGATATGGAGCAACTTATGGATCTTATGGACTGGTCTATGGAGGTAATCCCTGAATTTTCTGTTTCTCCACTGGTTCCGTCCAGCCCTGTTCCCCCTGTATACCCTCTCAGTCTCCCACTCCCACCTCCTCCAGTCAGTTCCTCTGCTCCATTTCCGCTGGTTCTGCCCAGCCCTGAATTTTCTTTTTCTCCGCTGGTTCCGCCCAGCCCTGAGCTTTCTGTTTCTCCGCTGGTTCTGTCCAGCCCTAAATTTTCTGTTTCTCCGCTGGTTCCGCCCAGCCCTGAATTTTCTGTTTCTCCGCTGGTTCCGCCCAGCCCTGAAATTTCAGTTTCTCCGCTGGTTCCGCCCAGCCCTGAATTTTCAGTTTCTCCGCTGTTTCCACCCAGCCCTCAATTTTCTGTTTCTCCGCTGGTTCTGCCCAGCCCTGAATTTTCTGTTTCTCCGCTGGTTCCACCCAGCCCTGAATTTTCTGTTTCTCCGCTGGTTCCGCCCAGCCCTGAGTTTTCTGTTCCTCCGCTGATTCCGCCCAGCCCTGAGTTTTCTGTTTCTCTGCTGGTTCCGCCCAGCTCTGAATTTCCTGTGTCTCCGCTGGTTCCGCCCAGCTCTGAACTTCCTGTGTCTCCGCTGGTTCCGCCCAGCTCTGAACTTCCTGTGTCTCTGCTGGTTCCGCCCAGCTCTGAACTTCCTGTGTCTCCGTTGGTTCCGCCCAGCTCTGAATTTCCTGTGTCCCCTCTGGTTCCGCCCAGCTCTGAATTTCCTGTTTCTCCGCTGGTTCCACCCAGCTCTGAATTTCCTGTGTCTCCAGTGTTCCCTCCCAGCCTCCCTCTCACACCTCCTCCTAGACCTGCCAGTCCCTCTGCTCCACTTCCGCTGGTCCAGCCCTGATCCTCCTGTGTTTCCTCCCATCCTTCCTCTCTCTCCTCCTCCTAGACCAGCCAGTTCCTCGACGTCATCTCTGCTGGTGCCAGTCAGTCCCGCAGCTCACCCTCAGTCCGCGCCATCTGGGCTCGATGGTTCACCGCTGGACTGCCAGTCTCCAGCTCCGCCTTGGCGTGTTAAGGCCCTGTCTCCACCTCCAGCCTCCGAGCCCTGGACTCCTCCTCAGTCCTTCGACCCAGCGGCTCCGCCTTGGCTCTTAGCTCCCTCGTCTCCACCGTGGCCTGGCATCCCACCTGCTCCACCGGGCTCCCTCGTCCCTCCGGCTCCACCTTTGTCAGTTGTCGACCATCCGCCGCCTCGGGACTCCATTCCTCTGGTTTCACCTCGTCACTCCATCCCTCCGGCTCTGTCAGGCTCCTCCTTCCCTCTGGTTCCACCGTCATCCTCAGTCAATCCGTCTCCACAGCGGTCTTCCAGGACCCCGCCTCCGCTTTGGTCGTCAGAGTCTTCTGCTCCACCTAGGCCCTCCGGATCCTCGACGTCACCCTGGCTCTGCGGCTGTGCTGCTCCATCTTGGGCTCCTCAGCCACTGGTGCAGTCTCCGCCTGTCGGCCCCCTGGTGTCGTTGGCTCATTCTCCACCATGGCTCCTCCCGCCGTCGACTCCACCGTGGATCTCCGTCCTGGCTGGTCTCTGGAGGACCATCTGGCTCCTCCTGCTCCGGGCTCCTCCCTGGCTCCTCCCTCCATCCACTCCGCCCTGGTCCCTACCTCCATGCTCCCTCTTCACCTGCTCCTTACCTGCTCCTCGCCCGCCTCCAGAACCCCCACCCTCCCTCCGCTGGTATTCCTCTTGCGGTGCGAGGACGCACCTTTCCAGGAGGGGGCGAACTGTTACATTTATGAACTTTCTGTTCCCTTATTTGGTCACCTTCCTCCTTGTTTTGGTTAATTGATTATTCCCCACCTGTCTCCAGTTCCCTTATTACCTTCTGTGTGTTTAAATACCCATTCTGTTCAGTTCCTCTTCGTCCGTGATTGTCAAAGTTATGTTAAAGCTGTATGTCCATCTGAATGTGAATGTCAATGTATATGTTAATGCTGTATCTGTATATGTAACTTAATCTTCTTCGTTTTCTTCAGTAAGCTCTTCATTTTGGTCAAGATCCTCCTCAAGCTCCTTCTTACGTTTAGCACTATACCTCATTTGTAACAATGATACTCAGCCCTATATTTCTTTGCGGCCGGGTGAAACACACCAATTTGAAAAACTAATGGAATGCATAGTCGATATAAAAATGGATGACGAGTCATTTCCTACTGCTAAATTCTGAAAAAACAGAGGTGTTATTTATAGGACCTAAAAACTCTGCTTGTAATAACCTAGAACACTGTCTAAGACTTGATGGTTGCTCTGTCAATTCTTCGTCATCAGTTAGGAACCTAGGTGTGCTATTTGATCGCAATCTTTCCTTAGAAAGCCACGTTTCTAGCATTTGTAAAACTGCATTTTTCCATCTGAAAAATATATCTAAATTACGGCCTATGCTCTCAATGTCAAATGCAGAAATGTAAATCCATGCATTTATGACCTCAAGGTTAGATTATTGTAATGCTTTATTGGGTGGTTGTGCTGCATGCTTAGTAAACAAACTACAGCTAGTCCAAAATGCAGCAGCAAGAGTTCTTACTTGAACCAGGAAGTATGACCATATTAGCCCGGTCCTGTCAACACTGCAATGGCTCCCTATCAAACATCGTATAGATTTTAAAATAGTGCTTATTACTTATAAAGCCCTGAATGGTTTAGCACCTCAGTATTTGAATGAGCTCCTTTTACATTATAATCCTCTACGTCCGCTACGTTCTCAAAACTAAGGCAATTTGTTAATACCTAGAATATCAAAATCAACTGCGGAGCGGCAGATCCTTTTCCTATTTGGTGCCTAAACTCTGGAATAACCTACCTAACATTGTTCGGGAGGCAGACACACTCTTGAAGTTTAAATCTAGATTAAAGACCCATCTCTTTAACCTGGCTTACACATAACATACTAATATGCTTTTAATATCCAAATCCGTTAAAGGATTTTTAGGCTGCATTAATTAGGTAAACCGGAACCGGGAACACTTCCCATAACACCCTATGTTCTTGCTACATCATTAGAAGAATGGCATCTATGCTAATATTTGTCTGTTTCTCTCTTATTCCGAGGTCACCATAGCCACCAGATCCCGTCTGTATCCAGGACAGAGGGTCACTGCAGTCACCCGGATGCAGTACGTATCCAGACCAGATGGTGGATCAGCACCTAGAAAGAACCTCTACTGCCCTAAAAAGACAGCGGAGACCAGGACAACTAGAGTCCCAGATACAGATCCCCTGTAAAGACCTTGTCTCAGAGGACCACCAGGACAAGACCACAGGAAACAGATGATTCTTCTGCACAATCTGACTTTGCTGCAGCCTGGAATTGAACTACTGGTTTCGTCTGGTCAGAGGAGAACTGGCCCCCCAACTGAGCCTGGTTTCTCCCAAGATTTTTTTTCTCCATTCTGTCACTGATGGAGTTTTGGTTCCTTGCCGCTGTCGCCTCTGGCTTGCTTAGTTGGGGTCACTTCATCTACAGCGATATCGTTGACTTGATTGCAAATAAATGCACAGACACTATTTAGCTGAACAGAGATAACATCACTGAATTCAATGATGAACTGCCTTTAACTATCATTTTGCATTATTGACACACTGTTTTCCTAATGAATGTTGTTCAGTTGCTTTGACGCAATGTATTTTGTTTAAAGCGCTATATAAATAAAGGTGACTTGACTTGACTATTGGCGCATTGCTACAGGAAAGCACCATTAGTGGGGAAGTCGTGGCCTGGTGGTTAGAGAATCGGACTCCCAATCGAAGGGTTGTGGGTTCGAGTCCCGGGCCGGCAGGAATTGTGGGTGGGGGGAGTGCATGTACAGTTCTCTCTCCACCTTCAATACCACGACTTAGGTGCCCTTGAGCAAGGCATTGAACCCCCAACTGCTCCCCGGGCGCCGCAGCATAAATGGCTGCCCACTGCTCCGGGTGTGTGCTCACAGTGTGTGTGTGTGTTCACTGCTCTGTGTGTGTGCACTTCGGATGGGTTAAATGCAGAGCACAAATTCTGAGTATGGGTCACCATACTTGGCCGAATGTCACTTCACCTTTAATTATATTAAACACATTTAATATTCTTCAATAGAGATGTAATGCAGTATTTACTGTACATGCAGCCCATGGCCCTGAATCAAATTTTTGGCCCTAGTTTTGGCCATATTAAAAGTTGATGCACCTCCGACTTAAAAACACACAGTCCAGACTCAAGCAACATTGCGCATATTTCACATTTATTTCACATCTGACAAAGTGTTAAGTGTCCACAGACATTAGAAGACACAGGTCCAACACTCATAGAACTTGAGCACTGAGTACACTACAGCCCATTCATTATGGTATAAAGTGGTTACAGCCAAGTGTGGTAGACCACACCTGGGTTTATATACAGAGCAAATCAACAGAAATAATGAAGCAATTGCAATACAGTAGGTACACTTAGTTTATATTGAGTTCCTTAATTTTTTTTACATTTTGAATATTTGGATGGATGAAACATGTTTATTTGAAAAGATGCTCGGACAGACGTGGTAACAAAGGATTGATTGAGAGTGAAAGAGAGAAAAAGAGAGACACTTTATCAACTACAAACCTTAAAAATCTTGTTTATCTGCAATATATATGTATGTTGACAAAGTCTAGTTGAATGCTTTGTTTTCAGGGCACCGTGTCAATGCGAACACCACATGCTCAGTCAACTGTGATCCTTCAGTTTGGTCAAATAATACAAATGAATATATTATCTTTATGTAAATGCTACTCTTATACTGTATGTAAGTAAATGAGATACATTTGATACGCTTAATTTAAAAGCTGAATAAATATGTACAGCATGCTATCATATCCATAGCATTATCAAAGACAGGAATGGATAAAAAAACTTCAGGGCACTGTATGACTGTCAATATTGTCCAAAACCTAAGCATCCATCTCTAATTTACATTTCAGATCCATATTCCATGTAAGAGTCTATCAAGGCATACTTATACGGTTGCTTATGAAGAAACCATTTTGAGAGGTAAAGACCAGTACTGCTGTACTCTTTCGGCTACGTTCACAACTACATGTTGCTGCTACGATTGTGCTCTTTGGGTTGGCTGGCCCATGGCACAAAACATCAATCCTCTTTTTATAATAACTGTAACAGCAACATGAGCAGCATGCTAAATGGCTGACTGACCAATAGCATGAGCTTAAACCAAGCCAAACTATAGATTCATACACAGCCTCGGGTAATACCTCTTAAGATGTAACTGTAATGACAGTTTTCTATGCTTAGTATATGCTGTCTTCATAGTTTCAAGGCAAAGGGAGGAGCAAAAACCAGGTGTATGTGTATATGCTTATTATAACTAATACATCTATAATGCAAAATAATGAACCGTTTAGCTAAGCTAAATAAAAATTACTATGTTGTTGATCATGAAACATTTGGTAAAAGCTATAAGACGTTGTGTTACATATTGGAACACTAAAACTGGATCTTCTCTTACAAGACTTGATCTTATTGCTGCTTCACTAGGAAGCACTTTGTAAGAGGTCTGAATACAGATATTCAATCATATTATAACATGTAAGGCTGGGATGAGCTGAACGTAGCAGTTACAAATGAGGAACAATGATGCAATTAAGCTACAGAAACGTTGTGCATAATGTTATTTGAAATATGTGATGTAACCGAAATAATCTGATGTATTTGCGTTTAGTATAATTTTGCATTACAGCTCTCCAATTTTGTGCACAAATAATGAAAAGTTGTAAATAAAAAAAGATTAAAGAAGCGTATTCTCTTAGCAGCAGAGCTCTTGTGCAAATTAACCAAAATTAACCTGGTAAATAAAGCTCATCATTAAAAGTGCAAGGTGAAAAATTATTTTGTAGCACACTACAAATTATGACCTCTTAAAAAACTATGTTTATAAAACATACAATGCTTAATAAATAAGTAAACCTAAAGTAATGTAATGTAATGTAAAAAAGACATAACAGATTAAAATAAAAACACAAAATAAACTTCTGTATGGTAGACGCTTTGTAATTTCCCAATGCTGATTTTTGTCAAAATAATGGACATTTACCTATATTTTAGTCTAAAATCCATTGCAATCTTCTGTCGTCCACTGCATAAAAGGTGACCTCAAAATAAGCTCTGCATTCCTTCAAAAAGCACAATGATCATGACTGATCAAAACCAAGAGGCAACTACTGAAGCCCAGGTAAAAGCACTTAACATCTACTCTGCAGAAGCACATACACAAACAGAGCATTGAGTTGCATTTACAAATGAACTAAGAGTAGGGCCGTGTCTAAGATGCTGTTTTGCCATTCTAGCTTGTAGCTATGTTAGCGGGAAATGCTGAATATATTTCAGTGCTGTAAATTTACACTAAATATGGCTGACACGCACACATAAACACACACACTCTGTGAAGCCAGGCCCACAGTCTATTGTTGGCATGGACAGACAGAGGGGAATGCTGGGATGGGCAGGCAAGAGGCAGCTGTGATGACATAGGGATAGGGCACTTATGATTACATGACCTAATTACATCACAACGGCCTGTTAGCTATCTGTTTGTTGTTTCAGCCAGGGAAAAAAACTCTTTCACATCCTCATCGGTCCTGATTTTCTCCTGGAAAGCTTAGACCTGTGGGTAGAGAGAGAGATTAGGAGAAATTCAGCATTACCATTGATCATGAGCAGTTACAGCTGTGGTTCTCAGCTGCTGAGCTGCAACCCTAAAAATGGTCCAGAGTCTGTTTTGATATCAAAGATCTTTTGTCCAATCTAACATTGACATTTTGGTTCAAATTATTGGTAGAATTAGGCAGATGCCAACACAAGAGTGTTATCTGAGTATTATTTATATGCTACTAGATATTTATTTTTTATTTTGAATCAGCTTTTGTTTTTATATTTTCATTTAAAATTTAATTTTAGTTCTTTTGAAATATGTGATATAACGTAAATAAAATCCCCCTCATCCAATGGTCCAAATGTGCTGATGCATTTGCATTTAGTGTATCAATAACAGGTAATTTAACATCACTGCTCTCTAATTTTGGGTAAATTTTGGGTGAGTGAGAGAGAAATTTTATAAACAAAGAAACTTTACATTTACATTTACTTATTTAGAAGATGCTTTTATCCAAAACGATTTACAAATGAGAACAATAGAAGGAATCAGACCAATGAGAGAACAACAAGTGCCATGACAAGTCTCAGTTAGTCTAGCACAGAACATGTAGTTATGTTTTTTTTTTCAAGAATAGAATAGAATAGAATAGAATAGACAAGAAAAGGTAAGTGCTAGTATTATTTGGTCAAGTGCTGGCGAAAAATATGTCTTTTGAAAATGAGTAAAGAATCAGCTGTTCGAATTGAGATTGGGAGGTCATTACACCAGCTGGGCACAGTCCAGGAAAAGGTCCGTGAAAGTGATTTTGAACCTCTTTGGGATGGCACCACAAGACACCGTTCACTTGCAGAATGCAAGCTTCTGGAGGGCTCATAAGTTTGAACTAGTGAGTTTAGGTTTATTAGTGCCGCACCAGTGGTCATCTTGTAGGCAAGCATCAGTATCTTGAATTTGCGAGTGGCTACTAGTAGCCAGTGTAACCTGATGAGGATATGCATGAGGTTTTTTTGGCTCATTGAAGACAACCCTCACTGTTGCATTTTGGATCAGTTGCAGAGGCTTGATAGTACATGCAGGAAGGCCCGTCAGGAGAGCATTACAATAGTCCAGTCTGGAGAGAACAAGAGCTTGGACAAGAAGTTGTGTGGCTTGCTCTGACAGGAAGGGTCTAATCTTACTAATGTTGTATAAGGCAAATCTGCAGGACCGGGTCGTTGTAGCAATGTGGTCTGTGAAGCTTAACTGATGATCCATCACAACTCCTAGGTTTCTGGCTGTCCTGGAAGGAGTTATGGTTGACGAACCCAGCTGTACAGAGTAGTTGTGAGGAAACGATGGGTTAGCTGGAACCACAAGCACTTCTGTCTTAGTAAGTTGAGCTGAAGGTGATAGTCATTCATACAGCTAGAAATGTCACTCAGACAGCCTGCAATGCAAGCAGCTACTGTCAGATCATCTGGTTGGAATGAGAAGTAGAGTTGAGTGTCATCAGCATAGCAGTGATAGGAAAAGCCATGCTTCTGAATGACAGATCCTAATGACATCATGTAGATGGAGAAGAAAAGTGGTCCAAGCACTGAGCCTTGAGGAACCCCAGTAGCAAGGAGTTGTGACTTAGAAACCTCACCCCTCCAAGACACCCTGAAGGATTCTATCTGAGAGGTAGGACTTAAACCACTGGAGTGCATTTCCAGAGATGCCCATCTTTCTGGGGGTGGCCAGGAGAATCTGGACGTTAATTGTGTCAAATGCAGCAGACAGATCCAGCAAGAAGAGAACTGAGGATTTGGAAGCTGCTCTTGCCAGTTGCAGGGCTTCAGTAACCGAGAGCAGGAAAGTCTCAGTTGAGTGGCCACTTTGAAGCCAGATTGGTTGCTGTCCAGGAGGTTGTTCTGTACAAGAAACATAAAGAGTTGGTTGAACACAACTCGCTCAAGTGTCTTTGCAATGAATGGAAGAAGGGATACCGGTCTGTAGTTTTCTAAAAGTGCTGGATTTAGAGATGGTTTCTTAAGCAGTGGGCTTAACCCAGCCTGCTTAAATGCTGAAGAAAATATACCAGAGTGAAGAGAGGTGTTGATAATGTAAGTAAGTGAAGGTATGACTGAAGAAGAAATGGCCTGAAGGAGGTGAGTGGGGATAGGATCAAGTGGACAAGTAGTAGGATGATTGGAAAGGATAAGTTTGGAAACGTCCGTCTCTGAGAGTGGAGAGAAGGAGGAGAGAGAGTGTGTATTAGTCGTTATGAAGTTATCATCAGTCTGCGGTATGGAACATTGGTCACTGGTGGTTCTTGTCTTATTTGTGAAGAAAACTGCAAAGTCATCGGCTGTAAAAATCAATGAAGGAGGAGGGGGAGGAGGACAAAGAAGAGAAGAGAAAGTTTTGAAAAGTGTGCGAGAGTCAGAACAGTTGTTAATTTTGTTGTGGTAGTATGATGTTTTAGCAGTGAAGACATTTGCAGAGAAGGAAGAGAGGAGTGACTGATATTCACTGAGGTCGATAGAGTTTCTTGATTTATGCCATTTCCTCTCTGCAGCCCTGAGTTTAGATTGATGTTTACTGAGAACATCGGACAGCTAAGGGGCAGATGGGGTGGTGGGTGCTTGTCTGGATGACAGTGGGCAAAAGTTGTCCAAGCAAGAGGTTAGAGTGGAGCAAAGAGTGTCAGTAGCACTGTTCGTGTCCAGTGCTGAAAACTGAGAGAGTGAAGTAAGTGAGGATGAAGAAACCATGGAGGATAGGCGAGAGGGAGAGAGTGAGCATAGGTTGTGTCGAAAGGTGACCTGCGGTGGAACGTGTGCTGTTTCATGAGTAAGTGTGAGGTTAGAAGTTATGAGGAAGTGGTCTGAGGTCTGAGGTGTGCAGTGGAGCAACTAAAGTTTTGTCCATGGATCAACAGCGTGTGTAGATGAGGTCCAGTTGTTTGCCCGATTTGTGAGTAGCTGTAGTTGACGCTCGCTTGAGATCAAATGAGGCAAGCAGAGTGTTGAAGTCAACAGCCTGGGGTTTGGATGTTAAAGTCACAGAGCAGTACCAGAGGAGTACCATCCTCAGGAAAGTTTGATAGTATCACATCCAAATCCTCCAAGAACCACACACCACAGGAACTTTACCCAGGAACTAGGGACTTTGGACAGGTACTTGGTGTGTTTCCACCACAGGAACCAGGAACTAAAAGTTCTGGGTAAAAAAATGCCCCTCAGAAAGTCCCTACTGGCGAGGTAGTACTTTTTTAAGTTCCAGAACTTTTGGGGGTGGGACTTGGGGGTTAAACATGCTGATTGGTTGAGTTCACACAGCATTGTGATTTCAACCACAATTTATTTGGATCGTTTTAAAAATATTACTGTTATTGTGTAATGAAATGTAATTTTAAAAGTATTTCAGGCAAGAATGTAGTTGTTTAAAACTCAAATCTGCTGTTTATTTATAAAGACAGTGCCTATTTAAAAATGTGTTTCCCGATTTCGGAGATGATCAGCTCCGCACGATCAGCGGGAGCTCAGTGATCATGTATCCGCCGAGAGCACTCTCACCTTCTGACATTCGCCGCTGGCTCTGAAGTCTCTTTAGTGGTTAAACATAATATTTAATTCATTTTGGGTAAATCTAACAGGTAATCTTTGGACTGTATTCAATTTATCTATATGTTAAAATGGAAATAAAAAGAGACAATTGATATAATATTTAGTTTCAGTGTAATGGCTGTATATATATACACATTTCCCTGAACTAAGTACATTTCTGTGGCTATTATTATGTTTAAATGAAAAATGAAAGGAGGCAGTGGTATTTGATATCCCATTTAGTTTTATTGTAAATATTCAGAGAGGAAAATTGCAGTAGCCAAGGCGAGCTGACTGATGTATCAAGTACGCTGCTGTTTGCAGAATTACCGGAATTTCGTCATCGCAGACATCACACTCCCGAGTTAAATGCGCAAAGTCCAAACTACAGAGGATGCAAGTCCAAAATTTGCGTACTTTCTATTGAGGAACGCGAGCAGACCTACGTCACCAGACTATTTGCCCATCCCTTATGAAAATTAACCATGGTTTAATTATAGTAAAACTGTAGTAACCATGGTTTTTTGGTTTTATTTGTAGTAAAACCATGGTTAATTTTAGTAAGGGTAATCTTCTCGGTACTTTAGACCGCGGTGGAAACGCAGATAGCTACAGGTCTGGGGGGAAAATAGTTCCTGGGGAAAAAAGTTCCTGGTACAATTGTTCTGGGTAATTTAGGTGGAAACGCGGCAATAGTGAGTACAAACTTTAAGAAAGCTGATTCTCTTAGCAGTGGAGCTGTTGTGCAATGAACCAAAACAAACCTTTATTTTTCTAATATTTATATTTTATTTTGTTTCAGCTTGTTTCATTAAATTATTTTAACAAAAACTATATATGTTAGCATACAATAACAAAACTAGTGTTCAACACAGGTTGTGTGCAATGTGATAAAATAAAATATTAAAACAAATATATTAAAAGAAATTGGCTTGTTTGTTGCAACCACAGTTTTTGTGAGGTGAAATACTGAAATAAAATAGTAATTTTATTTTAAATACCTGATAGTACCTGCCAGAAGTGGGTTGAATGCGTATAGCCAGTCGTGCATTTCTTTGTCATTGGCTGCTTGGAGGAGAATGTTGCGGTGCTCAGTGCACACTGCAAAAGTGTTAGGAGCCTGGAAACCAAACATAACATTGGTTAACAAAATCAGTGGACAACTATTGCTAGCAGAACACTTTCCTCAGTAATCATGTGTATGTCATTGGACGAGGTATAAATAAACGGCCTCACCCTCAACATGACTTGCTGATCTTCACTGTACTCCACCTGAGCAGAGGACAGGTTGATGACGGCTCTCTCCACGCAGTCTCTCTCACTGCGGTACAGGAAAACATATGGCCGCCGCACCACAATGTACCGCTTCACCCAGCCATTGGTGTGTGGCTCGAGAAAGTGTAGATAGCCTTTCTTTGAAACAATGGGGCTGTAGTCAGGAAAATAGTAGATAGGTACCATATTATTTACAGGGGAATCAATAACAGGATAGATTAGAATGTTTAACGTTTTAAGGACAGGAGATTTTCAACAGTGGTCTTGAATGTTATTCTGACACCTAGTGGTGCGGATGTTATACAAAACATTCAATTAAATACACCAAAAAGTATGTTTTTTTTTTGCTGCCCGCCTAGACAAAGCTTTAGTGTACTTTTAGAGTCAAAACTGACTTGAGGCGGTAAATTTCCGGAACAGTTTTGGATGCTACCTGATGCGAATCTCCTGGATGTTCGGGATGAAGGTGCAGCTCCTGGGTTTTCTCTCTATAGGGCTGAAGGGGTCCAAATCAGGGCTAGAAGCACCAGAGTTTGCTTCAGCACCTCTGTAAAATCACATAGAACATGAAAGTCCTGTTAGTTGTAAAGTATTTGAGATGTTCTGAGACTGAACAGACCGTAAAGGCTGATTCTAGAGAACTAGTATTATCATATTGTTTTATTACTAACAGGAACTTCTGTGTTGAAAATACACTGACCTGAGGTCTGGACTGCCATAGTGACCATCCACCAGTGACGGGCAGGTGGAGGAGGGTGTTAAAGTGCTCAGAGGGGAAGAAGAACTCTCTCTTAAAAGTGATGCAGACATCTCTGACAACTAAAAAAAAAAAAAAAGAGCACCACCAGAAGATGAAGCTGACAACGTAATAAAAATGTCTCATTCATCATATTCCAGAAAATGCCATGCTTACCCTTACAGCATCTATTACACTAATCATGCTGCTCTACTCTAAATGAGTGAATGAGAGAACATTTTTAAATGCCTTTTTAAATGGCAAAAAAAGACTAAATATTACATAAGAAGAAAGATAGAGCGAAAGAGAGAGAGATATCTGGTCTGCATGGGCAAGAGAATGAGGCAAGGTCTGGACAGACACTAGGGCAGTAAAGGCTCACCTTGCTCTCACTAAGACTGCTGCTCACCTGGCTGTACTGCCTGTTAAAGGTGTGCATGAGCAGTCGCACACACTGAAAAGAGAAAAAAAAGTAGGAAAATGAAATTAAATACATAAATTAACAACATAAAGGTTTAGCATTTCAGAGTGGTGGTTTTCAATTTAATAAAAATCAGCTAACAGTAACAAAAATGTATTACTTAAACTCACCCGGGCCTAATTTTAACATACAGTAGGGACATGAACAACATGATTTGAAAAACTGAATGTGTCTCAATTAGCTTCACACTGAATTTCAAATAATATATTGCAATATTCTTTTTTTTCTTTTTTTTCAATTAAAATTGAGAAATTCTTATTTTTATTTTTTATTATTTTTGGCACGGCAAACAATTAATTAAGGCATCTGAATATTTTTGGGGATTTTCACCTTAATATTTTTTTCACCACATATTTCCCGCAGAGCATACAAGGAAGAATTACAGTGACTATTGCCCATGAAATTGGCAGTGATATTGAGTGGAAGGAGGTTAAAGAGCTCGTCATAGGTTAGTGCTATTTTTGGAGTAAATTGTAAGTATTAAGTAAAATAAATTAAATAAAAAACATAATAGGTCTGAATGCTGAGCCTTGTGGTACTCCTTAACAAAAACAACAAATTCTTATTCATTATAACTAGTTGAGAAGCAACTGTGTAAAAAAAAAAACTTAAGAATATATCTTGAATTAATTGTAATTTGTCTACCCAGTTGGCTTTTTTGGTCTTTGTTTGTTAGTTTTTGAACAAAATTGTATCTATACATATTTACACATTAAGCATAAATTAAAATAAATTAAATTATTAAAGATATCTTATCTGAAAGCAAGTAAATAAAACAAGTACATTTATCTTGTCTTAAGGGATAATATTTTTACACCGTGTCTACACCAGACGCTTTAGTTGTCGCATCGTGCCACGAAGCAGCACAACTGTTTCCATCACTGATAATAAATCTGCATATTACAATGATTTCTGAAGGATCATGTGACACTGAAGACTGGAGTAATGATGCTGAAAATTCAACTTTGATCACAGAAATAAATTATATTTTAAAGTAAATTAAAACAGAAAACCAATATTAGAAGTTGAAATAATATCTCACAATATTATAGTTTTTCTGTTTTTTAATCAAATAAATACAGCCTCGATGAGTACAAGAGACTCCATTGAAAAATGTTAAAATGTCAAAAACTTATGAATGGCAGTGTATGTATTATATTTTGTTTGGTTTTGTCAAACTGGACTTTGGTGGGAATAGGCTATAAGTGTCATGTTATGTGGATATAAAGCAGCAACATTCACCTTGGCAGCCAGCTCCCTTTGCCTTTCGTTGGGACTGTCCAGACCCATACTGACTACTGGGTTGATCATGGGGCTGGAGGCCTTAGGTGAGTCCATCAGGTCTTTGCCACAGAAAGAGTCCTGTCCCAGCAGCAGAGATGCTTCCAGCTTCTCTCTCAGCAGAAGGTAATGCCTGGTCTTCTCCACCTGTAAGCATACACCTCACAATCATTTACTTGACTGAAGACAAGAATCAGACTATAGCCAAAATTAAAAGCCCGTAAACATTCAGATGGTCCATATTTTACCTCTTGTAGAAGGCTAAGTTTCTCCAGCTCCCACTGGTGGTCCAGGATGAGACTGTCGCTGCGAGGTCTCCAACCCGCAAGGTTCTCCTCTCCACGCACATACGCCACTGAGGTGTCCAGCACCCGTCTGCGCCTCCTTTGCATACCTGCACAATCATGGCATAACAACAAAATGAATCATACAACTGGGTTAAATCTACATATTTATGTGCTAAAGTTAACTTTTGCATTTGTACATGATAACTTACCAGGACTGCCCATGTCAGCCAAATGGCAAAGGCTTAATTCATACACTCCAGTCACACGGTTACTGAGACAGGAAAGACAAACCAATTACAATGATAGTCCAAGTGAAAAACAGTTTTTAAATATGAAGTCCTGAGCATTAAAGATTAGAAATAGTCGATTGATTAAATCAATATACATTGAATAAACTCAATCAATCAGTTTACTTGACTGTAAAAAGAGGCCAGCAAACTTTTCTCACCTCTCAGAGGGCCTAAAGGCACCAGTGCTGAAAAGGTTTCGAATGGAACGTGATGCAGGAAGTTTAGCATCTCTTGAGTAGAACACCATGCAAAAGTCCTTAGTGATGACAGTGGGCTGAGTGCAGTTCTCCATCTAAACATTACAGCAGCAAGTTAGTGGAACATCATATAATCAAATTCAAAGTAAATTCAAACTTCTGACTGTGTAGCTTGAATTTACTGTTACTTTATTTTATACTGCTCCCGATTAGTTCCAATATCTCCCACATTAATAAAATCTCATAATCTGATCACTTCAGTTTTGAAAGAGTCTTCCTCACCTCAAGATAGGCAGAGAGGGTGATGTAAATTTTCTCTCCATATGGAGTGACACGATTCAGCAGGAGGGAGTTGTGCATGGAGCTGTCCCATGCGGCCTCAAAGCGGTAAAATGTCCTGAAAAGTTCCAAAAGCTTTGAGAATTATATCACTGCTTATATTTTTTCCTTTATTTGTACAAGTTTGAAAATGTAAGACGGGTTACAACAATGACAACAACAACAACAAATAATAAATTAATTAAAAAAAACCTGTATGCTTAAGGAAAAAACATACCTATGGTCAATTCCCAATGACACTCTGACAGGACACAATAAAGAAACTACCATGTTAGTGAATTAAAAATTTGGTAACCTACTAATTTTAATTATGTCATTAAATAATTAGAATATAAAAAATATACTTACATTTAAATACATCTATGTGAATTAATTATGAGGGTTTTAGTGTTGTTGGCACACATTTTAATTAATATTAATAATTAAGGGTAACTGATTTATATATATATATATATTAATTCAATTGATATATATAATATATATATTATACAAATGTGACTCTGGACCACAACACCAGTAATAGGGGTCAAAGGGTATTATTATTTATTTATTGAGATTTATAGCTGAATAAATAAGCTTTCCTTTGATGTATGGTTTGTTAGAAGGGACAATATTTGGCTGAGATACAACTATTTGAAAACCTGGAATCTGAGGGTGCAATATATATATATATATATATATATATATATATATATATATATATATATATATATAGAGAGAGAGAGAGAGAGAGAGAGAGAGAATTGCCTTTAAAGTTGTTAAATTAAAACCTTAGCCATGCATTTTACTAATCAAAAATTAAGTTAAAAAAAAAGTATAATAATTTTAACCAATACAATGTATTGTTGGCAATTGCTACAAATAAACCCGTGCGACTTAAGACTGGTTTTGTGGTCAGGGTCACAAATAATCTGAATATATGTCATTTATGTAAATACTTGGTTATTGCTAACATTGCATTTTTATTATGACACAGCAGTCATATTGCAAATAGCAAAAACAGCTTTTAAAAGCATTCTAATATTGAGAGGAATTGGAGAAAGGATCCGTGGTGTACCTGTCATCATAAGATGGTCGTATGTAGCCTGAAGACAGGATGTTGAGGGACAGGATGTTGGGGTCGATGATAGTTTCATCTGCCTCGGGTGTGTTACGGATACGCCCTAAAAAAGAACAGAAGAAATGCTGAAGTCATCTAAAACTCTGCCTGAACATTCACCATAACATCTCCATTTGTCCTCTATGCCAGTTAGCACTTAATGTGATGGAAGCCAGAGATTCTGATAAACTATTTTTGAGAGAAAAAAAAATAACACTAACCTATGACGAGCTCTTTAACCTCCTTCCACTCAATATCATTGCCAGTTTCATGGGCAATAGTCACTGTAATTCTTCTTTGGATGCCCTGCAGAAAATATGTCAAAAGGGGAAAATCCAAAGTCCTTAATTTTTTGTGGTCTGACTAAAACCTTTTTTCACAGAAAAATATACCTTTATTCAGAAAGGAAATATTAAAGTAATCAAAAGTGACAGTAAAGATATTTAAAATGTTACAAAAGTAATGTTACAAACTATTTAAAATAAATGAATCAAAGAATCCTGACAAAATGTATCACGGTTTCCACAAAATATTAAGCAACATCCAATCTTTTTTTTTTTATACAGTGATAACAATGAAATGTTTCTTGAACACCAAATGAGCATTTTAGAATGATTTCTGAAGTATTATGTAACACAGAAGACAGGAGTAATTCAGCTTTGCCATAGCAGGAAAAATTACATTTTAATGTACAAAAATGGAAAACAAATAGTATTGTAATAATGTTCACAATTGAACTGTTTATACTTTATTATTTTTATCAAATAAATGGGGAGCATTAAAGACTTATTTCAAAAACATTTATAAATCTTAGCAACCCCCAAATTTTACCATTTAATAGATTGATAGGGACAGATGGATTCATGTTTACCTGGTGCAACAGGAATGCACCGTGGCAGGGCATTGCACCCCTGTGATCAACAACAGCTGGGATGTAGCTAAAAAGTACACAAACAGGTACAAGGGTTACATTATATATGAATAACCTACCATACATACAAGCTTCAATGAGTAACTTACTAGGAACAGATATACCATAATGTGTTTTATCAGATACTCACTCTCCATTGGCCTCCAGTTCACAGATCTCAAAGAATGCCATAAGGTCATATTTGCAGTGACAAGGGCCAGCGGTTGAGCGTGTCAGCGTATTCAGTTTAGTGGCAGGCACTGGGGAGAGACAGAGGCAGAGTTCAGACACAGAGACACCACAAGCACTGTATGTACTGGTCAAAAAATGAGACAAAACATCTCCTTACCTGGCTTTGACAAAGGCATAACTCTAGGGAACTGCCTTCTTGTTGGGCGTAATGAACTATAAGGGATGGAACATTTTATTTGACATTGTAGGCGAGTTAAAATAATAATAATTATAAAAAAAGTTGTTTACCTAATTAAGTCTTTACAGAGTGGAGGGAAAGGCTGCTTCTGGTAGTGGCCGAACACCTCAAAAACGATTGGCTGACTTTTGATGTATTCCACAAAAGACTTGGTGACCTCCACGGTTATCTGCAATAGTAGCAAATCCGCACAAATTATTTCTGTTTGATTTAACAACTAAAACATGATTGGATTACTTCATTAGTAAATGTCACAAAGGTTGATTACATTTTGTACATGGTAGAATCCCAGTGGAGGCCCTCGGCCGGTATTCTTTAATGGCTCAGTGGAAAATGCCTCATCATGCCTGTGAATAAAGCTGGAAAAAGACAAGACAATTGAGAGGAGATTGATTCAGAAGTATTATGAGTATCCTGGATGAGTGTTTGCAAAGGCGTCATTCAAAAAGAAGGGGCACATGGTTTTTGGATGGCAACTTTCAAAAGATTTAGCAGCATGAAAACAATGTTCATCTAAAACACTGTGGCTGAAATGCATAATGCGCGTAAGTATTTGTCTTTCAAACCTTAAAATCTGTCAGATGTACAGCACAGCTTTTATGGAAAATCCATCCTGATAAATCTATGAATGAGAAACATACACTCACTTGAACTGGCAGAAGATATCTGCATACTCAGCAGAGATGCTTGAGGCCTGAAGCACTGTGACCCTGAAGGTGAAATTGCTGCCGATTTTCAAATGCTGGAGAGATTTTTCCTGAGTCACATCAAGAGGACATTCCAGACCACCCTTCAGAGGACTGTTAGGAACATCAGGAGAGGCTAGACGCAGCATTGCATGAGAAAACAGATCAGATTAGAATACAAATACTGTCTAACACTTGTGTAAGTCACTTACTGTATATCACTATTTACAACTACTTCAATAGTAAAAAATATCATGCATGATTACTAGGCAAATTATTTTATGTTGTGCATGTACAAATTCATTATAACGTATCGTGAAAAATTTATATCAGTCATTTATGAATAAATAAATGAGGCAAACAGTCATTTGCTTATTTATTTATTTATTTTTAAAAAACATATTACCTGCACAGGTGTTGTTGTTGACCTCATCAGCACTAAGGCTAAGCTCTGAGTTTTGTCCTTCTCCTTCTACAATGCGCAGCTCCTCTTGAAATGTGTTTGTGTGAGACATCCCACCGGTGCATGTTTCTGTCTGGAACTGAGAGAAAAACAATTCTATACTTAGCTGTCGCACCTTCAACAAAAACAATTTTATACCTAAAAAGGCCAACACAACTTCTGAAATAATAACTGAATTAATTTGCCAAGACAAAACAGAATCAATGACATGAAATGAGTGACACAACCAACCTTCTCAAACTGTTGATCCTCAAATGAGATCTTGGCAGTTCCTGATTGTCTCACACCTGAGCCATAATCTGGAGCCTCTTCATCAGCTGTGCCAATAAATAATTATGGCAACAATTTAAGATTTAATCATATTTAAGCTTGCACAAAACAATTCTAAACATAATCAAAGAAAGAACAGAAGAAAATACATGCATACATCTAAATTAAATTCATAAAACACATGAGAATTTACCAATGAAATATGAAAACATATTTGGTCTGAATACTGAGCCTTGTGGTACTCCTATACTATTTTTAAAAACATCAAACAATATTTTATGTAGAGGGATAATAATTAATGTAATGTGATACAACATGCAGGTTAGCTTTGGAATCTGCTCAAAATAGGTTTGTGAAAGCATCATGAAGATGAACTTACCTGATATGGCTTGTACTGCCACGCGGAGGAACCCCTTGACCTCGCCTTTCTCACTTACAATAGCCACACGGTGCACTAATGGCACAGGGTACAGCAGATTACTCAGATACACAAATGCCCTATGGAAGAAGGAGAGGATGATGGGAAAAAGGAGGAGAGCCGAAGAAAGAAGATGGATTTGAGACAGTTGATGGGGTGAAAAAGAAGAAAAAAGCGTTGACATTAATGTAAAATTTTAAATGAGAAAAATGTAATTGAAGATCAAGTCAGCCACACTGCCACTAGACACAACACAACATCAGACACAAAAAAAGCAACCAAACAAGAAACTGCTGCAGTGAAAGCAAAAAAGTCTGCGGTTCATCTGTGAATACTCTATTAGAGCCTCCATTCCCATAAAATGGTACAGAAAGTGATGATAGCAAGGATTTAGTCTTAGTGGTGGTTGGTAAAAGTGTTTCAAGAACATGCATATAGAAGAAAACTGCACCACAAGCTATTTTACACTATAACTTTTGACTGACTGATCTAAATTATCAAGCCATTAACATAGGTCACTATCACACATCTGATTTTTATTGTTGTTTCAGTAACTGATTGAAGGTTTATTTACAATTCCATGTCTCAGATATGTGTCTATGAAATCCATGAACTAGACATCGAATAGATATCGAAAGCAGGTAAGATTGGTGACAGATTGGCCTACTTCTTGTCTACATTCAGACAAATACATTCATTCAATTCAGATCTGCCCTCTTGATCCCAATGTGTTGCTGAACAAAGCTTGACAGGCAGGGTTCAAGAGCGGCAAGAGTTGTGGCCAGAGGGGAGGAGCTTTTGACAAGATTGGTGAGGCGCAAATATAGCATGTTCAGATAAACAAAATGTTTAGTAAAAAAAAAAAAAAATCTCCAAATTTGGCTTGTTGGGCCAGATGCAAACTGGAAAGCAAAAAAATGAAATGACATTAACATACATGAATTTGACCCCCATCAACTTAAAAGATAAATCAAAAAGTCAACACACATCACAAATCTTGTATATTGCATGTGCGCAGGGAAGTGAGAGTGTGGGAGTCAATTCAAAACTGTGGTACAAATTTTAGCTCTGGCATGCCTGATTGAGACTGCTGTAGTCGAAACCAGCTCTTTCATCTTGAGGACTGTAGCTTTTCAGACAAAACAATCAACCGATTTATACTGATCACAGAAACAACAGAATTCTGCAGAGGATGCTTATTTTGTTTCGGAGAAGAGCAGACAAAAAATTTATTGTGCTGCCATACAATACTGTATCTTTCAAAACAGGGCAGAATTGATGTGATTGCCATACGCAACACTATTAAATTTGTCCTGCAGTTTCCCCTTTGTTACAATAAACATGCATTAGGGATCTGTCACCAGTGATCTACTGTGTTTCACAGTCAGTATCTTGTCATTGCTATTCTTTTTGTTCGTTTCCTCTCATTCAGTTACTGAAAACCTCAGACAGCACTGTAATTGTGCATTTCAACACTGTATGCAACACTAATCAATGCATAAAAATGCATAAAATAAGTAAAAGGTTTGTTGTCTAAGTAAAACACATCTAAAACATACAGAAAGAGGCATTAAAAATTGCCTTCAGACCAGGTCAAGAGTGTCACACTTTCAAAGTCAAATCTTGTAGGACAGACTATAAATATTTTTACATTTTATTTTACATTGTATTCATTATATTTACATTGACATATTAGAATGGCATCATTGTTTGTTTGATTATTTATTTATTTATTTATTATTAAAAATAAAAAAAATTATTGTTAATGTACCAAATTTGATTATTAACATTATACAACAGCATCAGTATTGATTTATTGATATACCAAATAATAATAATAATTTACTATGTATTACATAATATACTGTATGCACTGCATTTATTATATTTAATTATATTTTCATTGATATAATAGATTAGCATCAACATTTATTTATTTTATTTATTAAAAAAAAAAATCAAAAATCTTATTATTCTTATTGATAGTAATAATAAATGCCATTCAAGAAATTTACTTTAAAACGTGGAACACTAAAAGAAAATATGGCGGTAACATTTGTATATCAAAAAAAATAAATAATAATAATTGTATTTATTTATTTTACTGATTGACATAAAGATATTCTTTACCCAAAACTATGAGAATACATTTAGGAAATGACCAAAATGATCTTTATCTTGGCAATAGATATTCTAACCCCTATCAGTTATTTTTCTGTATTTGGTGCCGTTTTAGGAAGTTCTAGTAACATACTCTGTTGTCTTTGTCTCAGTGTGAAAGAGCTAGTTTCCTCTGCCAGCATGCTCCTGAAACCTCACCAACCTTCCCACTAAACTGAACAGAGGCCAGCGGTCGTAAAAGGGGTCCTGGCCATGGCTGACACCTGGGCAGTGCTCCCCTACACCATCCTCCTCCTCCTCCTCCTCCTCCTCCTCCTCCTCCTCCTCCTCCTCCTCCTCTCTCCCAAGCTCTGAGCCAGGGTCCTCCATAAAGATCTCATCGTCCAGGTCATCCAACTCCTCCTCGACTTTCCCATAATGCCGCTCATCGGCGAGCTCGGTTATGTCAGAGTCGGGGTCGGAGAGGGTGGGGGAGAGGGTAAGGTCACTCATGCGCTCGCTCATGCACATGTTGAAAATGGGAGTGCTGGTGCAGCCGAAAACACGGGAACTAGGTTAGTACAACACCACACGCGCACACGCTGTTGCACACACTCGCTCACATGTACACATAAACCCAGCATAAACCCAGCCATGAGCCTCCCAACTTGTATTTGGCTAATGATCTTCTAGTGTGTTTGGTGAGGAGTGTTCAAGCTTAGCTTTAGTGTTTGAAGTGTCTTAATACTAAAAACTCACTGAACGAAGGCTGCACATAGCTCACCATTCAACTCAAAAAGTGAAGGAACCCTCATTAAAAGCACAATGCAAATCATAGGCAGTTTCCAGTCATGTACAGTGGGAATACCAGCATCCATTTAGCACTTCAGAGCATACAAACTTGACTGATCGATTACTCACCGACCAACTAGACGGAACCATGGAAAACGGTCATAGAAAGGGTCACCACCGGACATCATATGATCACAGTCCTCGACTGCAGTACTAGGCACCTCTGCTGCTCGGTCATACATTTCTCTCATCAAATCCAGTCTTTGTCTGCATAGACAATTGTACCTCATCAGCAAAAGTAACAAACCATGCTCTGTTATCTGCAATGTTCTTTTAAGCATAAACCAAAAAGAAAAAGGTGGCCAACATGCATTAAACCACATTAGCTTTAGCCTATTAGCTTTGAGATCATCAATATGCTTTCAATTTTACCAGCATGCATTTAAAATGTATAATATTTGTCTTCTAGGAAAACAGAAAAAATATTCATGATTTATTCAATGTTTGTCTCTTTAGAACAAGAATAAGTATCTACCTACCACCTGAGTTTGATTAGCAATGCCAAATAATGGTTCATGACTGTTATGTACAGTATATGTACTGTAAGGCTACTGGCCAATATTCAAGGGCTGATAAGAGTAGAAAAAGTGATCTAGTTGGATACATGGATCAATACTTCTCCAGCATGAAATTAGTGTTTAGGGTGTAAACAAGTTACATGCTAATCATAATTTAAAGTAGTTTGACTTCAGGGTTAGGCTCATTTTGTGGGCATTATGTTTGACTCCTAACCCTAGGGTTGTGGGTTAGAGTCTCGGGCCGGCAATACCATGACTTAGGTGCCCTTGAGCAAGGCACCGAACTCCCAACTGCTCCCCGGGCGCCGCAGCATAAATGGCTGCCCACTGCTCCGAGTATGTGTTCACAGCGTGTGTGTGTTCACTGCTGTGTGTGTGCACTTTGGAAGGGGTAAATGCAGAGCCCGAATTCTGAGTATGGGTCTCGCCATACTTGGCTGTATGTCACGTCATTCACTCATGTGCATATCGTGTATGTTTAGTCTCCCTGTACCTGAGTTTGTCCAGGGTCCAGTAGTGTGTGGCACCATTTTTCTGGTCCTGAACCTCTACTGCTACGATGGTGCGAGGGAACAGCCTTTTCTCCCTGTCTTGGGCTATGCTGGGGGGCAGGAGGTCAGGAGGCAGTGGGGAGTACAGTGTGTCTGTTAGTAGCACAAACTGAAACTGAACCTGCAGAGAAAAAGGGGAACAATTTATCCTACTCATTAGGCATATCCAATCATTAGGCTGACCTAAATTATTTTAGTGTACCTTTTTCTTAAGCTCCACACTAATGGCATTAGCCTCCTTGAGAAAAATTGCATTTCCCCAGAGCAGGTCTCTGAGAGAGGTGAACTGATAGAATCGCCATTTCCGGAAAGCCCAGAGGGCCAGTTCTGTCTCTTGCTTTGTCCACGGCACTGCAGGACCAAAATATGAACCCATTTCAAATGTGATGTCTAAGAAACAACTGAACACTTCATGTTTTAAGAACATGAAGTCATGTGATAATTTGATACATAGATCAGATCATACAGTACTTATGTGGTTTTAAACTACGTTACCCACCTTCCTCTTCTGGTTCCTCCTCTTCCTCTGTGGTTTCTGGGTAATATCTGGAATCGACCTGCCTCTGAAGAGCTTCCAGCTTACTCTCATAGTCCTAAACAAAAAATCTGTGTGAAATTTGGTTTCGCTGCAAGCTTCTTGGAGTTTCTACTACTTAAAGACTAATTAAGCTCTTACTAATCTTAAATGACTTACCAGTCTCTGCTGTTCCAGAAGGTTACTTGCTTCTTCTCTCTCCTTGCGGTACTGGTCCTCCAGCTCCTGTAACCTGTAAATGATGTGAGCATCAGAATCAAGGCGCAAAACTTAGATACTAAATAGTCCTGCAGAGTGTTATCAGAGTTCCTCTGAAACCCTCCACCTCCCCCAGCGCCACTTATCTAGATCTGATTTTTGCTGGTTTAGCACCACAAGAGGGCTAGTGACAGAAGTGCTGCTGTACCTCTGCTCCATCTCTTGTTTCATATCAATGCCTTGTTTTTCCAGTAGTTCTCTTTGGGCAAAGGCCCAGTCTACTGGCTCGATAGGTGTGTCTGCACATGGGGTCCTCTCCCTCTCTTGCCGTGCTTGCTCAGGGTCATTGAAACGGAACACATGGCTTTTGCCCATAATGATACGGTTACCTAAGACAGATAACAGACAGGGTCAAAACATCTCACAGAAACCAAAAAATAAAAATATTTTCATCAGACTGAAATTGTTTTCAGCCTGGAAACTGAAGAGTTACCAGATCTGAGAATAGTGGGCTCTGTCACTCTCTTCCCATTAACGTAAGTCTCTGCTTCCTCACAGGGCTCCAGAATCACTGTACCCTCTCCAGATGCATTTGTAGTACTTGTGAAGATACAGTGTTCGTCTTTAATGAAGTGGCCGCTCAGGACAATGTCCTGCCGACTGCTGGCATCCTCGCGGCCGACCCTGCAGGAATATAAGGAGGCTATTTGTCAGAATGGGGAAACATAGATATACTAAAAAATTCAAAACAAGTATTGGAAATTCCATTATGATGATCATTTAATACCAAAAATATCATTAAAAAAAAATCTATATCTAGAACTATAATCTATATCTAACATATTAACATTGGCTAATACTATAAGTTAGTTCACTATGCATAACTACCATAACAGCTCCAACTTTTGATCTTAAATGTTTTAGTAAATGTTGAGATTAACATCAATAAATGCTGTAGAAGTATTGTTCATGGTTAGATCATGTTAACTAAACTAACTATGTCTTTGTGGACCATGGTTGAAAATACTGGTTGTAAATAATCAATGTTCTCACTTGGTGATTCCATCTTTAATGTAGTACAACAAGCATTCAGACATCAGTGGATCTTCATTGAGGTTGACCAGGTGAGGTGTCTGAAACAGTCAAATCATAAAGAGGTGTTGACTGAAGCATATGACTTCACTAGCTTCCTTATAGAAAACATATTTGATCTTCTAACCTTCTTTGGTGAAAAGACTCCAACGGTTCCTCCATCTTCCCTCATCGCCACACCCATTTCAGCCAAAAGTGCCTCCCTTATGAAAACAGAACATTTTTATTTATCAAATGAAGTACACAACTTAAATTTCAGACACATTTCAAGATAAAAGCCCTCTCAGGGGTCTCCAACCTTTCCATTCTAATGGCCTCAGTACGACGAAGCTTCTCTTCCCAAGTTTCATTGAGTTCTGCAATTATCTTCTCAGTTTCCTAATTGGAAAAGAGGTCGACATAAAAACGATCAGCACTGGTCCATATTAATATATCAAACCATCCTCTCCATTATCCTCTCTCTAACCTTCAGCCTCTCAATGGCTTCCTCGCTTCCCGGGCTGAACATGATCCGGTCATGCAGGCTGTTGATGGAGCCAGCTCGGCTGGACAGGACAGAGAGAGAGGGCGAGGGGCTCATCCCTGTCATGGCATTGGTCACTGTGGAGAAATCAACTCTTTGATTGACAGCCTGGATGCTATTGAGATTACTCTTGTAATTTGACAAGTCTGGGCAAAATATGGGAATGACAGGTTGGAAAGTCAAAGGAATTTTTTTTGGTAAGAGAAAAGGAAAACCATGGAAACAGAAAAGAAGGGGAAGGAGGAAGAGTAGAAAGTTTCAAACAAAGCTGAAAAGCTAATTAAAAAGGTTATAAAGCTGCAGGGCGCGGGGCAGACTGCATCAATTTGAGGACGCTGTTGTGTGTTTTTATTTTTCAACCAAATCAGACTATCAAAAGTTTTTTATTATTAATGGATTTTTCCCTCATGCCTCAAATTCATTGGACTGTGCTTACGCCCATGGAGATGAACTGAACACTCAATGTAATACTGATCTGTGACTACACAGACCGCATGGATGACCACATGCCTGTGCTTCACATTGAGGCAAAACCTCTAAAGCACCTTTGGACCATCAAAGCAGCAGAGTCCAATAATAGTGTTGCCTGTCAGAATAATTTGTTTTATTTAAACTGCACAGCACAGACTTTGGTGGTCCAGAGATCCCTGTTTTGGCCATCACAGGGGCCGGCAACATTAGAAAGGGTCCACATTGGCACACACATACAAAGGACAGAGGATTTAATGTATGATTGTTATATGATTGTAATATTCTTTAACTCTTTATTTTAAAATGTTGAAGTCAGATTCCCAAAATACCACTCAAGAAGCAAATATGAGTTAAAACAGGCTCTGAACTTAAACGATGAATGATTCCCATAAAGGATTAATGAATGAAAAAATATAAGAAAAATCATTATTTATCAAACCAAAAACTGATCCACGCAATTGTGAGTGACCTAAATACATCCTGTCCTGTGAGTTACACAGCCCTGTTCAAAGTGCTGCATGGACAACACTCTGGCACTGCTTTTTATTTTTGTTTTAAAGATAATAAGGTTTTATTACCAATATAAAGCTTTGTCATATACTGTAAATAAATAAATAAAATAAAAATCTCATTTCATGCAGTTTTTAACAAAAACAAATTTGCCGACCCCTGGGTTATCATAAACTGTGAAGCATTTAAGGTGCCAAAATACACACATTTGAGAGCAGATATTCCAGGAGCCTGTGCCGGATATGCTGAGAAAAACAGAGAGAGAAGACAAGTCCTTCAGACACATTCCTAAAGTTGTCTGACCACTGGTTTCTATTAATATAAGTGCAGATTGAGAATGTTTGCTTTACTCATAGGATAACTCTCTTCACAGCATTTGAATCTGAGAGGAAATCTGTCATTTTAAGAAGACTGAAACATCGTAGTTTGTGCATCACAGGTGACTCACTCTCAATGATGTCTCCAAGACCCTGAGCATAAAGCAGATCCTTCAGACGTGCCACCTCTTCCTTCAGCTCACGCACCAGGCGGTTGTTGGGGTCTTCGTTGATGACGGCGTTGCAGCGGATCTGCTTGGCTCGGTCAGCATACCTGTGACAGTGATTTCGCTATTAACCATCCATAATAGCATCAGAATGTCCCAAATAGTTCAGTATTCAGAACATCACCTGCTGAGGCTAATGACATCTAATGACATGGATGAAGCCTTCATAGTAATGCATAGCCATTAAAGGAATAGTTCACCCAAAAATGAAAATTCTGCCTAATATTGCACACCCTCATGTCAATCCAAACCTGTACGACCTTTGTTCGAAACACAAATTAAGATATTTTTTATGAAATCCTAGAGCTTCACAACTAAACAAAACTGACATGTTCAAGGCCAAGAAAGGTAGTAAGGACATCCTTGAAATAGTCCATGTGACATCAGTGGTTCAACCTTAATTTTATAAAGCTACGAGAATACTTTTTGTGTACAAAAAAAAAAAAGATAACAACATGCATCATGGTACTCTAATAAAACTGCATCGAAGACTGACACAGAAGAAAAGAAATTGTTGAATAAAGTAATTATTTTTATTTGTTTTGTTTAGTTTTTTTGTTTTTGTTTTTTGCACAAAAAAAGTATTCTCGTAGCTTCATAACATTACAGTTGAACCACTCATGTCACATGGACTATTTTAACAATGACCTTACTATCTTTTGGGCCTTGAACATGGTAGTTGCATTTCTGTCTGTGCAGGGTCAGAAAGCTCTCGGATTTCAAAAAAATATCTTAATTTGTGATTTGAAGATGAACGAAAGTCTGGTTTGGCATGGACAGACATGAGGATTTTAATGACAGAATTTTCATTTTTTTGAGTGAACTATCCCTTTAACATACCAACATACCATTTATTGTGTTACATGACCCTATGTTGTTAGTCTAAAGTACAGTGGTGGTTCTTACCTGAGCGTGCTGAGTGTCTCATCATAGTTAATATCAGCAGGGCTAAGAGCTGCTACCATAGCTGTGCGCGAATTTCCTCCTGATAAATGAAAACCGCTGTGACCTTCAGGAATCTTTTTAATTTGTTGGCATCATATCACAGTTATACTGGCCACATTGACTGTAATACGCAATGTTTTATGTGATGGAGAGAAATGTTTATTGTTAAGGAGGTACAGTATGTGCATGGTGCATAAAGCCTCATACCGAGGTTTTCTCTCAGAAGCCATGTCAGAACTGAATCTCTGTATGGAATAAAGCTCTCAACTTTCTTCTTCTTTTTGTTCTGTAGGAAGAAGAGAAAGCTATGCCAACTGTCAAAGCTATAAAAGCTTGATAAATAAAGAACAATTCAACGGATCCTTACCTTGTTTGGTGCAGAGTCCTATAAGACAATCAAATATATATATTTTAATTATTTACCCTTTTTTTATTTCTTTCAAGAATAATTATATTTAAATTGAAAGAATTCTTACCACTTCAGCTAGCGCAGAGATAACTTTGCCTAGTGTTGTTAAAGATTTGTTGATATTGGCTCCTTCCTAGAAAAGGTACAAAGCACGCACATTAATATGATGCACTCATCTGAAATCCCAAATTGTCATGAACTCTGTTGAAATCATAGTGACCAACCTTGAGTCTAGTGCCTTTAGCTCCAGTAGAATCAGCCCTCTCACTGCCTGCCAAGTCTACCAAGCTGATTTTGCTGACCTATTTGCAAATAGAAATGTTGTGTCTAAGAACAGTAAAGCGCTAATGCACATACCAGCAACTTCAGCAACTGCCAAACTGCCAACATCCATCAGTGAAGTTTGAACTGCAGAGAGTCTCACCTACTTTTGCACTGTAGTCTATTTCTGAATAAGCAGTCACTTTTTCTCATATAGTACAATATTCAAACAATACCAAATGTGGAGGTCTGGTGGGAAAGGCTGCAGGAAAGGATGCAGTACCTTTTCAGATGTGTTTTCTGTGTCACCATCATGTCGTTTCTGTGTGAAGATGATGTTGAAGACAGCATGGGAACGGCTGCTGGTTTCATTCATGTTAGTGGCCGCCACAGTCCTGATAACAAGAACACAGTGGTGAATGATTTGATTTCAGTTTCATACATAAATATATAAATCTATGCTTCATTTTAGATAAATACAATTGTTCTGCAGTTTCCATTGCTTCAAAATTACAATATGTCCAGAGATATATACACTTTGGTTGAAAAGTTTGGGGTCAGCAAGATTTTTTTTTTTAAAGAAATTCACTTTTATTCAGCAAGGATGCATTCAATTTATTAAAAGGTACCAATTATAATTTAGCAATTATGACCTTACAAATAATTTATTGAGTGCTGAAAAATTATATTTCAATATATTATACTTATTAATACTTATTTTACATTGTAATAATTTTCCAATATTACTGTTTTTATTCTATTTATGATCAAAGGTAGATTTCCTAAAACATTTTTTCAAATGTATCAACGCCAAACCTTTGAATGGTAGTGTAATTCAGAGGCTAACCTCTTCTGTATTCAGAAATTAGTTTCACCTTGCTTTGTTTCCAGAGTCCATCAGGTCCTGTATGTCATTGTAGGAAGTAACGGCCAGTTTTGATAGGTCCTCTACATATGGTCCCATCAGAGGATGCTCTCGCACACGCAGATTCCCTTTGTTCTTTGGGTTCAGAAGGTCCCGCACACGCTCACAGTAGATCTCCATGTAACTGACCTGAGAAAAACAACATTTTCACTTGATATACTGATTCTATGGTAAGAATGCAATTTATGATGCAGGTGCTGATCTTACCTCAACCGAGTATGACACGCTGTTGTCATTATTGTCACTGATCTTAGTAAACAGGTCCTCACATAGCTGTCACAGACAGATTCAGCATTAAAAATGTGTTACCGCCAACAGCATCTAAGTCATCTATTCTAAAGTATTTGCTACAATATCAAAGACAGCAATAATATAAATTACAGATGGTATAATAGTGTACTACCAATGGGATGATGCCTTCTTGGTCTTTCTCTTGCCTGCCCATCATGGTATATGATTTTCCGGCCCCAGTTTGCCCATAGGCAAAAATACAGACGTTGTATCCCTCAAAAGCATGCAGAAGCATTTCCTCCCCTATGTCTTTATAAACCTGCTTTTGGCATGCATAGTTCACATCTTCTGGCTGTTGAAGACAGAAACGCACAAAGCACGAAAGGAAATCATCATAAATGTCTCAATAACAGCCATCAGGATCACAGAAGAATTAAAAATAGCAGCAGTGAGTTGCATAAGATGCAGATTCACCAGTTAATATCAAGAAACTCACCGTTGTATGTGACCAATACGAATAGTCAAAGTTAAAGCTCTTGCTCTCCTTTGGCTGTTTTGGGTTTATAATTGCTAGAAAGCAAAGAGAACATGTCTATGAGAATAAATCTATAATCTAATGAAGAAAACAACAAACTATATAAAACTATTTCCAACTTTATTATTTAATTTCAATCATTTTCAGACCTAAAGCCTCTCGTGGCAAAAGATGATATTAAAAACCTATTCATGTATTTACCATTATCATCTCAGTACAGTCATCAAAGCATTTTATGCACTGTTAATATACTATAAGGCAATATATGCATATATAGGCACGTTTCAGGCCAGATGAGTCTAAGGAAGCGTGAATCATGCCATCCCTGGGGTTCTGGGAATGAGGTCATGAACCTCCCTGAATCCTCTCAGCAGCACAAAGCCGTGCAGTGTGTCTGACCTCACACTCTGCATCAGCTGACTCTGTTTTCCCACTCACACTGCAGGCAGAACAACGGGCCAGTTTACAGTTTTTGGAGCTGCTCTAGAAATGGGGGCTTGAAATGCCACAGAATTCTTGCCATCAAATGGACTTTGTTTCTGAACATGTCCAAAACTTTTGATAATGGCACATTTACCATTGCTAAATATGTTTCCTTTCCATTTTTCTATTATTTTTATTAAAAACAAACTGATTAAAAACAATTCTGGCAATGATATTATATTGCAATTTTTTGCACAATAGTGACAATGTTGTCAAATGAACCTGTCTCCATCTCTTAGCGAAACTTTATAAATATCTGATTCTGCTCCTCATATTTTTGTTTTGACGGATTAATGAAAAACATTGCACATCATTTTATACCTTGACTTGTTTTGAGAATCAATGTACAGTAAATCTGAAGTCAACAAATGTATTAGTCAAACGGTGACAGTCTGCACACATAATCAATTAAAAAGCTTTTTCTGAAAACTAAAGCATGACCTCTTTGACATTTCTAAACCTGTAAGCCTAAAGATGCACTAATAGGCTATTCTCTCTCATGGGGGTGCTGATGAGAGACCATGGGGATAAATATTTCATTACAGTCATAAATAATTCCTACAGCACTGTGACAATCATCTCTTACTCAGATGAGTTCAAATAGCAATTGACAGCAAGTGAAAATGTGTTTTGAAAGAGCACTCACTGGTAGTGTTGCCTGACATCTGGATGATACACTTGCTCTCTTTTCCCATCTCTCGTGAATTGAAGGGACGGACCCTCACGGCTACTTTCACCGAGGCACCTGCCATGGTGTCTGAGTGCTGGGGATCTGCTACTGCACAGGATCTGATGGGACGAAGCCCAGCCAGGAATCAGAGGCCACCTGCCACCTGTAGAGAGATATATGTATATGCTGGAATCTCAAAAGAATATGCATGTCAATCAGCACTTCTTCTGCAAAACAAGGCTAGAAATGTGTTAAGGCCTACACTTTAGATCTAGTACCTTAGCAATTCACTTCACAGGAGATAATTAAAGAAAATCCCTATAAATCTGTTCAGGCGGTTGTACTGGCTAAGTTACACCTCTGATAATCTCATTTAGGTAATGGAACTCTCCGAGATCCAGACCATGATCCATCAGGACTTTTATCACATTCAGTAGATTACTGTACACCAGATATAGCTATGTGAACTCATAAAAATAGCCTCTAAAACAGGCTTTATTAAAAGAATAAACAATTTGCTTGTTCAAATAAGAATCCAACTGCAAGGGTAGTCAGTCAGCAAAAATCATGCTTATTCAAGGCTCGCAGAGAGAACCTTTGGTTTCAGTGGCAATACTCCTAAATATCTTGACTGATATCTATGAGATTACCAACTTATCTATTTGAAAACATTTGATAATTAAAACCTACTAATATATCTAATCTATTTTGCATATCCATCCCTATTCTACCTGTGGACCGTGACAATCTCACAACAAAAGAATGATCTCATGATGAAAAGGGTGATGGTAATGGCTTCTGTGAACTTCATACAGGACAATAACGCTACTCATATTGTAGATACCTGGTGCAAAATTAAGAGCTTTGATAATCACTCCAAAACCAGACACAACTTCAGAGACTGTTGGAAATGCCACAACAAAGAAATGAAAGATTTTCTTGTTTTTTTGTAATATACTTACTAAATTAGAGTACCACAAAGCAATATTATTTCATTAATGAATTTATAAGTAATTCTCCTGTTTCGTATGGGTTTCAATCACACATTGATTGTGGTTGTGGATGCTGGAATTGCATACTGTCTGTTACAATGACCTGCATGCTGTAAAACATCTTAAAAAGACACTCTGAGTCAATGGCAATTAATTTGAGCAACTCTGTACAAAAGACTATGACATCCACCATAACCCATTTAATAACTGTCCTACTATGGAGAGAGTAATCCGTTAAAAGACTGTAAAAAAAATGGAACTAAGGTCAAATTATATGTAAATTCTTTGATTCTGCAAATCATGGTTTTAATCAGGATTAGAAAACCTGGATTCGTTTATTTTCTAGGAAGAATCAACAAATTTACTTTAGGTGCAATGAGGAATAACAATTATTTAGAAATTGTCCTACAATGGAAACTAGACTGAAACATATATAGGCTATTTATTGCATAAGTTAATATGTAAAATTATCCTGTTCATCTACACTTTGATGATTTTCCCCCTTCATTTTTATTGGCAACTTAATATGGGATAACCACCCATAGTAAAATATATATATAGATGTAGATGAATTTGGTCAACATTATGTCTCTCCAGAAAAAGACTGGGCTAAATGCCATCCTTCGAGCAAAAAAAAAAAAAGGAAAAAAGTTACGTTTGTACACAAACCAGCGCACTGAGCAAATATTATTTTTTTTATCACATACAGCCCTCACAGTCTCCTGAAAATGGCTGCCCTGACCGTCTGCTGGTACTGTACAGTCATGAATCAGCTGTGATGGACGCTCAGCCGGCAACACAAACGCAATGAAAGCGTTTCAACGGTTATTAAGCAAACCAGCTATACAAAACAAGGTTATCATATATACATGTATATACCAACTGTTTATATTTAGATCTGCCTCTGCGTAGATGCTGAAATGCGGCAGCAACACCCATACACTGCCAGCGTCGCGACATGCAGGAACGATCCCAATATAATCGACAAGACCTACGCATTTATATCATCGTCATCATCTAGTTAGATTGTATAAGCGCGAATTCAGAACGTTTCAGCGTGTCGCGTCGCGCTAGACTTGGGGTGTAAACGAAGTGTGACGCGTCTGTTACTATGGCTATATTTTGTCAGAATCTTTAGTTCACAGCAGAATGCAGGCAAATATACAGAATTCAATTTCGAATTTCAATTCTGATATTAAACAAGTAAATCGTTTCCTGATCCTAAAGTATTAGTGCGCACTCTATCATGTAACTCACCCTCAGTAACGCATCTAATTAAAAAATGCTCTACATATTCATAGATGACGCTTTTCACGATGTAATTATTCGTCTAATCTGTCTGGCCTTTGAAACTGAAAACATTTGAATTATGAAAAAGGCCCAGATTTCATGGCATGGCCTCACCCGGCCAACATAAACAGCATCCTTCAGCACCATAGACAGTCTCAAGACTGTCAATGCATGTAAATAAGACCGAATAAAGTATTTTTCCATTAAATGTCTTTTGACATCAATAATAATAATAATAATTCTAAATACAGTTATAGTATATAGGCTAAGTCCTTAAATAGTATGATAGCACAAGATCAAATTTAAATAGCCTACATAATTCTCCATATATCTTTTTTTTCTTTTTAAAAAGAATAATAGCATCTCCTTCAAGATCTTTTCCATTTTATGCTTACTCTTTTGTATTTCAACAACCTTTCTGTGGCATTTTAGACAGGACAACAGTGGCATAGTGCACCACCCTCCTTATTCTCATAAGATACATGAAAAACAATGGTTTTAAAACACATAAATCACACAAAAAGCAATCAAGATCTCACATACTTGATTCCTGATGGCAATATCCTGTTGAGATTGCGGACAGCAGTGGGTTATTCCATCAAGTCTGCTTCCATCCGCCGTCTTCTTCCTCACCCAGTTGTTTTATTTTTTCCTATAGACTCTGAGCCTCTCCCTAGCTCAGCACCAACAATGCAGGTGGAGCCCCCCCTGGCAAGACCATCAGGCTGAGGGAGTCTGGTTTTGCAGGGCCTGGTACGCAGTGGTGCGTCAGGAAGCTGAGGGAGGGGTTAATGGATGTGGGGATGCGCTGACAGACAGTGTTTCTTCAGTCTAACACAAAATGGCTCTTATGGTGGAGCCAAGGATGCTGATCAGCCGTGAGTCGCTGATGACATCATCAGTGCTGGAGCTAGCAGCATGGATGCAGCACAGGGAGCGGGAGGGAGGAACGGAGGGAGAGAGAGGGGGAAAGAGAGCCTGAGAACCACACACTGATAATAGCATCACTGGACACTCTTAAAAAAGACCACGCTTCATGGGTTTGCTTCCGTGTCCACGAATACAAACCACAGTGTTAAAAGCACAAAGAGCTCATTTGAAATTCCAAGCTCAGCCGGTAGGGTTTGTGTCTCTGCATGCACAGACCAGACCCTCTCAATGGACTCATTTTGAAGGCTAAAGATGCCAGCTAAGCTTATGCGAGGAGACAAACAAGTTAGGTTCACTTAAAGAAAAAAGTTGTGGTCAGTATCTAAAAAAAAGATATAATACTTTTATTCAGAAAAGATGCATTAAATTGGTCAAAATCATGGTAAAGATATTCACAAAAGATTTAACATTTTAATAAATGCTGTTCTTTTCAGCTTTCGATCTGACATTGAAGACTGGAATAGATTGCATTTTTAAATAAATTAATATAGAAAAGGATATTTTAAATTGTAGTTTTGTTTTTTACTGTATTTTTAATCAAATAAATCCAGCCTTGTTGACTTCTCTCAAAATCATTAATCATTTAGTGATTTTAAACAGTACATGAACAATATTTTTGTACATCATTTTCTCTGATATCTGTACAAAGGAATATTGATTGTACTAGGAACAGTGTTAAGCAGGGAATGCTGAAACAGGTTGTATTACAAGGAGGGTCCATGAAGGTCATTTATGGTATATCCTGCTTATTGGGTATGATTAACAAAACTGAATTGTAGTAGACTAATAATAATAAAGAAAAAAGAATCACAGTTGCATGATTTACAGACTCTTAAAAGAAAATATTAAAAAGGTACAAATTTTGTGATGGTTTAAAATATGATATGAAGACACAATTCGTTTTTTTCTCACTCTGATGCATAACCAGGCTTCCATAATAAGCAAGAAAAAGACAATGTTCTTACATTTCTTTTGAAGATTATTTAATTTAATCAAATTAAAAATGTTATGACTTCAATGGACTAAAATGGATTTAGCACAACAGCCCCATCTACTGGGCAGCTGAGATTCTGCTTACTATTTTACGCAAGGATAAATACACTTCTTTGAATTAGTTTTAGAATTGTTGTTGAATAGGGTCAAGGTCATCTATGTCTGCCTGAATATCTCCACTGGTGTTACATCATGGTACATGTCCCGTCTTTCACAAAAGCATGCTGAGCTGAGCCGCTTCTGTCTCTTACTCTGGCCTGTGAAGTGGGTGTTTGAGCCCCACCACAGTGCAAAGGGCACACAAGGGTAAACATTGCGTCTCCACTTATTTACTGTGCAGACTAATTATTTACTGCAGGATAAGTGATGGAGACCAGTGCTCTGGTCAAAGTCCCATAGCATCTGCTTTCTATGACACACAACGTCTTTTAAAGAATCACTGTGTTCTGATCTGGTACTTTTGTACAGCGTAAGCATTTTTGTACTGAATGGGAACAGTACAATCTATTCATGTTCAAGTCTTTGTTAGTTATATAAATATGGTAAGATTAATTAACATAGTAAAAATATTAAAAAATGAATAGTTTATCCAATAATCATTTTTTTTCTTTTTTAAGAATGAAATAAGTAGTCTTCCTCAGGCCATCCAAAATTTAGATGAGCTAATAAACACATCACAATAATCCACAAGTAAAAGTGAACATTGGGAAGTGAACATTTGTGTGCTTGTAAGAAACAAGCCCATTATTAATGTGTAATTTAACCATTGCTTCTAGCTAAAATATGAGTCATCTATCCAATAATATTTCATTTTTTAGTGAAAAAGTAATTTTTGTCTTTATCAGGAGGGAAATATGCACAGATGAAGCATTGTTTATAAGCCAAGACAGTCCAGAACAGTTCTCAACAAATATGTTGGTTGGTGGATTTTTGCTTCACAAGACATTACTTGATGGACTGGAGTGGTGTGGATCACTTGTGGATTATTGTGATGTTTTTAACAGACGTTTGAACTCACATTCTGATGGCATCCATTCACTGCATTCAATATGCATTTTAATTCATTCATATGGTTGCAATAAAATTTTAGTTCAAAAATATGGTAAGTATAGTAAGTAAATAAAAAAATAAAAAAAATTCTTTATTGACTTCTTTATTTCCATAGATGTTCAGTTGTTATGCTTTAAAATGTCATGCCATTTGTATGCATGTAATTTCACAGTATTTTCACCTCCTAAATTAGCCTACTTGTGCATTCACAATTATATAATGGTACAATTTACTCAGGCCAATGACTTTTTTGTATTACATTAAAATTATTTTTAGAATAGGTAATTGTAGATAAATAGGATAAGCAAAACAAATATGACTATTTACTCCCCCGACAGAGGCCCTATACTCAAAAAAACAAACAAAAAAAAACATCAGTTGTTGAAGATATGTGGGCAAAAATAATGAATAACAGGGGTGTAGAGAACCGTTTATTACTGCAGACGTAGGCCTAAATATACTGAGGTCTTAATTACAATATTTTAATAGGCCAGTTGTGAACTAAAGTGGGCCGGTCTAAGGCATGAAACTCCAGGGCTGAAAATAAGTCCAACTCCGGCCCTGTACAAAAATACAAACTTACTAACAGATACAGACTTTCGTAGAAATGAATTATTCAAATGCAAATAATGTGAACAACTTCCTGTTTGCCATTATATATTAGATACTACCTAAATTAGTTCTTAGGCAATGTAAAAAAAAAGTTATAATAATTTTGCCGTTTATAAACACACAAAAAGAGAAAAGAATGAAATGATTCTTACAATAACAAAATTGCTAAAAGTTTTTAAGCTGAAATATAAGGATTTTAAAAAATGTGTGCAAAAGTTTACACTAATTTGCTCACATTTAATACCATGTGCTGCACTGACCATGCAAAGGACAAATAAAATGTGAGTTGGTCTTATCAGTGTGTGTGTGTGTGTGTGTGTGTGTGTATTTCTTCACATCAGCCAATCAACTATTGAGAAAGGTACACTCCTTCTCTGAGCTGGTAAACAAGTGGAGAATGAATGAATCAATAGATGACCTCACCGGGATGTAAACAAAGCTGAAGAGGGACAGACATTATTACTACAGGGTTTTTAAGATAACTTAAACAGTAGACTATGAAACAAATTTACAATGTCTAGAAATCTAAAAATACTGGTAAATTTGGATATTAAAAATATACAATACTTGATTGAAATCCCTTGACTAATTGAAGGCACAGGGCAGTACAACTCTGTGAAAAAGTTCAGATGAACACGTGTGTTCTGTGTAAGTATTTTTGTGAGGTGTCAGGAAAAATATTGATTTAAAGACAAAAACATACAGCCTAATATAATAATACAGGAAACCCTCTCCATATTTAGCCTAACACCCTTTTCTATTTTGTTATTACGCTCTCTCATATCCACCTCTGGACCGTTATACCTTATTTGGAAGATGAAAGGTGGGGGCAATTTGTGCCATGACGCATGTTGCTCTGTGTGCAGGGGTCAAAGACCCATTTGTTTAAAATGTTGGAAAAACGCAAAGTTTTGTCTTTCTAGCTACCAGCATAGAGAGTAAACATGATGCCGAGGAGCGTCCTATCCAGGTGTGCGCGCTTGACGCAGCAGGTGCCTTTGGAAAGCGCGCGGTCCACCAGACACGGCGTCCACCGCGGGATGTCCTCTGTCACCATCCCGCCACCAGCGTGCATGCTCCGGCCGCTCGAGGCTCCATTCCGGTACCTGTTTGGACCAGGACCCTCCAATGTGCCGCCTCGCATTTTAGCAGCAGGAGGGAGACCTATAATAGGTCACATGCATTCGGAAATGTTCGGGGTAAATCTCACGTTACATTTTAACGCACATTTTAAAACTTTAACATGAATCAATTGTAAAAAAAAAAAAAAAAAAAAAAAAAACAATATTGTGGTTTTGTGTAATGTTAAACCAATATTTCAACAAAACAATTTAAACAACAAATTTAAACAGTAATTTAATGATCAAAATACATGTAAAGATCTGTAGTTTAGCTAAGCAAAAAGTTACAAAACCACTTAAAACATTTCCTTAAAAAAATTTCATCATCATCTTTAAATGCTTAGGCCTATGCGTTCTTTAAATATTTATATTCAAAACCTTTCTATAAGAAGCTATATTAAGTCAAATTTAAGTATGCAACAAAATGTAAGAAATAATTTAAATACTTTACATTTTAATGCTATAAGATCTTAAAAACAATCTTAAAGCGCTTCATTGCTTTGTTTTTTAAGAAATAAATCTAATCATGTCAAACGACATTTGTTTTAACAACAGCAGAATCTACAAATAGCTTCATTTTTTATTTAAAAAAAAAATCCAAATGAATCAAGTTTTTCAAATCAAATGTTGGAATAATAGATCTAGGCCAAAAAAACAATATATTGACGGTGTAGTTTTGGTATCAGAGCTGCATGTGTGTAAAATTAGATGTTTGGAGGATTCTAACAGTCACTGCACATATTTTGTCACAGATTATGAATGACATCAAGAAGGGAATCCAGTATGCTTTTCAGACCAGTAACAACATGACACTGGCCATGAGTGGCTCTGGACACACAGCAATGGAGTGTGCAGTCTTCAACATTGTGGAGCCTGGAGAAAGCGTTCTCGTTGCCATCAATGGAATCTGGGGAGAACGAGTTGCAGAAATTGCTGAGCGGATGGGTATAAATGGCGTTCTATTGTAATTCCCCCTTATTTGTAGAGGGTATGAGAGCATGCTTACTGTTTAACATCTTTGTTTTCCCAGGTGCAAAGGTTCACACCTTGGTGAAAACACCTGGAGGACATTTTACAAATGCAGAAATTGAACAGGTGAAACTACATAACTATACTATTAGTGATAATACATATTTTAATTCCATATGCCACTGTAAGTTGGTATGACTAGTAAAGCAAACCCCTGCTCTATAACCAGCATTTTACATTCTACAGGCTCTGGCTAAACACAAGCCAGTTCTTTTCTTTCTCACACATGGAGAGTCATCATCTGGTCTGGTGCACCCAGTGGATGGCGTTGGTGATATTTGTCACAAGTAAGAATATTCTACAATCACTGTTGCACAAGTTATTACGCTACTTTTATAGTGCTTTTTTGTAAAATCTTTTTTTACATGCAAAAATGTCTGATTGGTGCAGACTGTACAGATACACTTCTGACAACTGATTATTTGCTAAACATAAATAAAATACATAAAAAAGCAATAAGTATTCATTCAAGAATAATGTTAAGAAAGTAAAGGTAAAATAAAAGGGAGGATTACTTTCTACATTACAAGTACACGGTATTACTAGTATTTTACTTTACATATTTTTCACATATACAACATTGGAAAGAACCTGTGCAACAAGAATTTTAAAGTTAAATATCTGTATTGTCTACTGCTCCCCCAAATCCTCTTTTCAAGCTATCCTTAACTTCATTATACGTCTCTTGCATGGTTTTGTCTATGCAGATACAACTGTTTGCTCTTAGTGGATTCAGTGGCGTCACTGGGAGCTGCACCGCTTTTAATGGACCAACAAAGTGAGTGGATCAAAATATGAAGTTATTTAAATATAACATTTTATGAGCATGAAACCACATTGTCATTTACCAAGTACATATTCGAAATCTAGATTGAATTCAACCGTTCAAACCTTTTTCCTTCATAGATATTGATATTCTCTATACTGGTTCCCAAAAAGCCTTGAATGCTCCACCCGGCACAGCACCCATTTCATTCAGTGAAAGGGCATGGTGAGAAGAAATGTTTGTGCTTGCACACATTGAGTCATTCAAACATTTAAAAATGTTATTAATTTTTTCTCAAATGTGATATAGCCACAAGATGTTTAACAGGAAAACAAAGCCAGTATCCTACCTCCTTGATATGACCCACTTATCCAATTACTGGGGCAATGACGGCAAGCCAGATAGAATGTAAGTACTGTAAATGCAAACTTTTGCCTTTGTGAGACCTAGTAGAGCATGGTTGCAAAACTTTATTCCTGCAGTGCCACTCCTGGGGAGTTTAGTTCCAACACACTTCCCATACTGTAGTTTATAAATAAACCTGAAGGACTTAATTAGGGTAGAAGCTAAACTCTGTAGGGCTGTGGCTCTCCATAAGCTGAGTTTGGCACTCCTGTAGTGTGGATTGAGTTAAGGATTGTCTAAAGTTAACACTAAACTGTGTTTCAGATACCATCACACAGGACCTGTGTCTGGTTTCTTTGCTCTGAGGGAAAGTCTAGCCATCCTTGCTGAAACGGTAGGGGCTAGATGTGTTTATTTTGTACTCAAAGTAAACATTTACCACCTTGCTCATCATTATAGCTCACTCTTTGATGGTTAACCTTGTGGTCCCAAAGTCTACAATTATAGGACCTACTGCTTGTTTTCTCAACCATGTATTTTTGTTTGAACTGTAACAGGCCGGGTGTTTAGATTGACAGATCTGTGATGTCACATACACTGCCATTCAAACGCTCTGTATTTGTCTTCGCACGCTCTCCCAAAATACAGTAAAACAGTGATATTGTGAAATAATATTGCAATTTAAAACAACTGTTTTCTATTTCAACAATTTTAAATATTATATTTTCCTGTGATGGCAAAACTGAATTTTCAGCAGCCATTACTCCAGTGTCACACATCCTTTTCGAAAACATTGTAATATGCTGCTCTGCTGATTCAGTACTTTTGTAACATTTGAAATTAATAATCACTCGTATCTAATACTTCTAAAATGTCTGCTCAAGGGTCTTGAGAACTCATGGAAGCATCACACAGAAGTTGCAGAGTATCTCTGGAAGGGTTTGGAGGACCTGGGCTTGAAACTGTTCATCAAGGACAAGGTAACTTTTGGTGACTTCATTTGTATTAATTCTCCAAACAATAATATAACCTAAAAGAGAAAGCAATTAAAATACATATCCATTCCTGAAGGATCTGAGATTACCCTCCGTCACCACCATTGCCATCCCTGAAGGGTATAACTGGAAAGAATTGCTGGCTTACATAATGAAGCAACACCAAATCGAGTTTACAGGAGGTCTAGGGCCCACTGTTGGCATGGTGAGTAAAAGCTTGTCAATGATAAATGATAACACATTCAACAACATGACTGAATTATCATCCACTCAACTGTTTTCTAGGTATTGCGGATTGGGCTCATGGGATACAACTGCAACAAGGCCAATGCTGGAATGGCTCTCGCAGCTCTGGAAGACGCTTTAAAGCAGTGTCGAATGTCCAAAGCCTGAAGAAAACGGTTGACCTATATATTGTTGCAGTTTCATATGGTGATGCTTGTAGTGTGAAAATTACACACTAATGTAAAGGAAGAGTTATTATATATGAGCAGTGTTGGGGAAAGTTACTTTTAAAAGCAATTCATTTCAAAATTGCATTACTTCCTAAAAAAAGTTTGTTACTTTTTATGGAAAGTAATGCGTTACGTTACTTTTGCATTACTTTTTTAATCTGGGCAGGGCTTGCTTGTTTGTTTTTAATACAAAAAAAAGTTCTTTCTTTTACAAATGTAAAACTCCTTTCACAGCAAAAGTGAAATGAATACACCTCGGGCTAAAGGAAGTGTAAATTCACGTCTGTACAGTAGAGGGCGCAGCTCAAACAAATTGCTTGATGAATATGAAGAAGAGAAGAAAGATCAGACACTATTCAGCAATGACAAATGTGTAATTTTTGCTTATAAGTATGGTTGAGTTGGATCATCAAGGCAGTAGCAAAGACACTGGTTAACAAAATGGGATTATATACAAAAATTATATATCTCTGCATATCTAATTATTGCAGGTTGGTATAATATTCTAAGTTTGCATTTGACGTTTTATTAATTTTGAGGAATACCGAATCTGTTTTTGTGCAGAGAGATGAGTAAATACATGTTACTGTAGTTCTAGACTGAATATGAACAGGTTCACACAGCACACCCAACGCCTCTGTACTTACTCCCGATTTCTCTCAAAATGGCAACACGAGAGCTGTCAGTCAATACATGGGAAACAAAGTAACTAGTGTTACTTATTTAAAAAAGTCACTCAGATATTTCCTTCTAAAAATTAAAAAGTAATCCGATACTTTACTAGTTACTTGAAAAAAGTAATCTGATTACATAACTAACATTACTTATAATCCCCAACACTGTATATGATGTTTCACAATGGTTGGTATAATGAGGAAGAATTTTAGCCGATTAGAAATTGTACATTATGCCTCCCATTGCATCACTCCAGCACTTGAATGACCTTTATAAAAACATAACAGAGAAATAAATCATTAATATTATTTGATCATTTGGGTTTACAATGGGAGTTCAGTAACAGTACACAGGACTTTCAAACCATTGTGTTATTTATTCTCCTTTTGAAACTAACAATGAGAAACATAATGCCAAAAATAAAAAGTTGAACAACATTTACCAAATTTAAATTGGTACTAAAATAAAAATCGTGCTTTGGCATTTCCAGAAAAACAAAACATTCAAGTAAAAACTCAGTGCCTCTGAAACTCGACAAAACATTTCAGACATCTACATGAACAAACTGCCAAAAAGCTAATTTACATGAACAAGAAACAAATAAGCTAGAAAAATGATATGTATTCCAAAAATCACCTTTGAATCTTTACAACTAAAAGCACTGCCAGAATCATTGCAACTTTTCTAAACATAAACCAGCTAGGCATCGCAACGGTTTCAACATTCTCCACTAAAGTGCCTTTGCACTTTGTCTGCTGGAAAGATAGTAACTAACTGCACCAAAAAGTAGTGCTGAACCTCCTCCATCCACACGAAGGTCATTTTGACCTTCCCCTCGGCATCCTCGTAAAGGACGATGAACTGCTCACCTTCGTACTCCAACTCTAGCACTCTTTGTCTACTGTACATTTTTACAGTAGAACTCGCACACCAGAAGGGACGCTGAGCCTCATCCAGCACCGTCAGAGTCATCATGCAGCACCGCTGGATATGTGGAGCAAGCAAACATTGTTGTTTTTATCATTCCTTGATAAAGGAAGCAAGTTAAGGACATGCATATCTAACTAAAATACACAAACAGTGTGGCAGCATCATTTCAGCTATTGCTACATTCTCAATTTGTAAATCCAGTTATCAACTCAAAGCTGCACTTAAAGTGAGTTTAATTTCAGACTTTCAGTATTTGGCCTTGTTTATGTTCCCAATGTTGTAAACAGCATGAAACCTACCAATTTATTTATAGACCGTATCCTTAGAATAGCATGCCAGCACTAACCAACCAGTCATTTCCAGGGAGAAATTAAGTCTAAATAAAGTGTCCGATTAGCATAAGTATCAGAAATTAATCCTAGGTACCTCAACTTCTCCCTTCAATCCCTCTGCTTGCCATGGAAGACTGATCTTCGCCACAGGCACGTGCTCGGATACATTAGCGAAATCAATGGCGATTAACTGCACAAATTCCCTTTGTGGCATCACTGTGTGAAGCCCAGGAACATTCATATTATTCACATATATAATTTCAGTATCAAAACACTGTTCAAAATATTTTTGAAAATCAGACTACGGAGGGGAATAAAAGTAAAAATGGGTTTACAAAAATGTTATATATTTACCTCTGCGGGTGTACAGTGGGGAAAAACGCCGACACAGGATTTGCCGAACTGGATTGTGAAGCACAATGTGCAGAGTGTATCCATGGCGGCTACAGTCAGGGTCCACAGCACTGTCATCTGCAGGCATGTAGGGACTATTGATGTGAACAAATACACTATGTTAAGGGACTGTGTGACATGTTATCAACTTTATCAAATAAATAACCATTAAGAGTTGTGTACCAAAATCTTGACCCGAGAAGACTTCTTTCAATCAGTTTGTGGAAGTGCAGGTTCACCATGATGAAAGCAATTTTCCAATTGCCCTACAAACACCACAAAATAAGATAAAAACAAAAACATAGACAGGATTAGGTTTTCAATAACTATATAAATTCAGTATTTAAAAAACAAATCTGAATGTTTTATAATAAGGATACACCAGTCAAGTCATTTAGATTATTATTTCCATGGAAATATGAAAATTCTACACTATCTTTTCTAAATCCAAAAAAAATAAAAATCATTTTAAATGCTGCAAGTTAATTTAGGCACCCTAACATTAAAATGTAGGGTATTAATATACACACATATACAACTGCAATATTGACCGATAATCAATATAGTACTGAAATACTGTACTGTGCATCCCTAATAGAACTTGGCTAAATAAATCAACATACCCGCCAGAGCCCGATGATGATCCCTTTATCAAACTGCAGCACCTTCACAAGCCTGTCAGCACCAAAGAACGACCAACGTCCTGTTCTTTGCAAAGCCGTCTTGCGAATCAGAGAGCGCCACCTTGGCCTGCACATGATAGGCATTAGTCAGAGGAGTATGTATTATGCTTCAGATCATTCAGATGTTTCTTACTTGTCTCCTGGAGCTGGTGAAGCCGGACACATTATTCCATGAAGCTGCAGGGTATTAAGAGTGTACATGAGTGGCCAGACACCATGGTTCCAGCACACTGTAACCGATGAATCTTCAAAGAAAGTGTGCGTCTGCTTATAGACAATTTCCCGTCCGTTCCTATTTGTGAGGGTGATCTCCCACTGAATGTCTAACCTCCTGTAAAACACAGCAAGCACAGGTGTATTTCCTCATTTTCACTGTGGACATGTTATAAAAACATTTGACAGCCAGAAAATGAACATTTTCACCCATAAATGAACATTTTCTGAAAATGTATTCATTCACCCTCAGGACAGGAATGTGCATTCTAAAAAATATGATGTGGGAGGACTGACTTTTTCACTGGATCAAATATTATGGATCTCACTGATGTATTAGATTTTTTTTTCAAATACGCAGCTTTTCACTACACAAGACATTAGCTGATGGACTGGAGTCATGTGTTTTTAGCAGCTGTTTGGACTCTCATTCTGATGGCACCCATTTACTGCAGAAGATCCATTGGTGAGCACGTGATGTAATGCTAAAGTTCTCAGAATCTGCTCTGATAAAGAAAAACTCATCTACATCTTGGACTGAGGGTGAACAAGTTTTCATAAATGCATAGCTTGTAATGCTTTTTTTTCTTTTCTCAAATAAATGTCTCTTCAGTTGATATTTTCATGCATTCATACATTTTTGGTTTTGATAAATGGGTTAAATTACTTATACGGTCTACTGCTCGGTGTCATTAATTAAAAATGCACATTACACAAGTAATGAAAATGTTTTTGTGTAGAACTAATCATAAGCATAACAGGAAAAGATATCTTTCTGCCCTGTTGAAAAGCATCGAGCGCTTATGTTCTACCTGAGGACATGCTCCGTCAGAGCTGGCATGCCCGTGTGCGGGTTCATGTGTTTTAGCTCTGTTTTCCACATGGTGTCCTTGTAGCCGGCCATCTCCTTGAGCAGCAGCTTCTTCCAGTATCCAGCAGGCTTCTCCTCCACAACTGTGCTGCTCACTGCTTCTTTCATCATGCTTACTGGGGGTCTCCACATTTTCTTTTCAATCTCAGAAGCATACAACACAGACCACAGAGCACTGGACGTCCATGTTAATATATAATATTCCTTATTCAAAAGATTTATATCAGTAACTCACTTGCTGTTGGCCAGATCATGAAACCGCTTGTTGACAAAGCTGATGTTGAACAGAGAGGAGGCATCCAGAAAGGAAAAGATCTTCAAGATGATCTCAGAAGGAAGTCTAAGATGGACACATAACATGCAGTACAGCTTTACTGTCTTATATGCAATAATATACATCTTATGCAAATTTAAATATTTGCACGTGGATTAACTTGCCTTTCCATATAATTTCCATGGCTGCCCTTTGCGCAAAGTTCAAACGCAGGCCGAGTTTTACACGGTTCACGTTGCAAAGGCGTCGGCATTGAGGTGTCATCTCTCCGCCTATGACAAATGGAGAATAAACGTCCAGTCTACCTGTATGAAGTGTGTCGTCATCATCTAATTGGTATCCAACGCGACTCGACTGCCTACCTTCTCGCACGAGAGGATTCCCCAACCCGAGTACCTCCACGTGCAGGTGAATTTTCTTCATCTTTCACAAGGCCTCGTCTTAAATTGAGGAGAAACTCGACAAGACCGGTAGCCATGATGAGTTCAAGGTGTTTGAGCTCACTCTCTTTACTGATTACTCTGCTGGCCTTTGACCTCACACGACAACTTCGCTAGAGGGAAAAAAGATCGCTGACTCTTTAGACTTAGGTTTTATATTAGTTAGAAAGTAACTGATGATTTTAGAGGTAAGTTACAATTCAAATATCAAATCAGAATTTAAATATAACACATTTAATTTAAATCATGTTAATGAATTTTAATTCTGTATGAATTTTACATGAATAGCTGACGTCTTGTGTTGTGCTGTATATATGTTTTTTTTTTCTATTATAAACACTTCCACAGCTTTAATGAAATTAAATGTTTGACCATTTGGATCATAAACCCATTCTGCAGAAATAAAAGGGCATGTACCAGTATAAAAATATTTACCAAAAAAAAGCCTATAACAATAGTAAAATTATACACTGAAGTAAAATTATGTCAAATCAAAATGTAAAAATAAATTAAAAATTAAAATTAAATTAAAATTAAATGTATGTATTTAGCAGACGCTTTTATCCAAAGCGACTTACAGTGCATTCAGGCTATCAATTTACCTATCATATCAAAAATAATAGCCTATAACAATATCATAATACAATTATATCGAAGTAAAATTTTCAAATCAAAATTTAAATTAACAATGTTTTAAATCTTGTGTCTGTTATATTGGATTCTCAAAGTTTTTGACAATAAAAAATTTACTATTAATAGTTGACTGGTACTATGTAGCCTAGATATTAGTAGCTTTATTTTCTTTTTATGCTGTTTAATCTTGTGTTTTTATTTTTATGGGTGGCGTAACGTGTGTTTAAATATAATAAAAGTAAACGTGTACTTTTATAAAAGTAAAATGAAAGTACATCACGGAAAATAAACTGAAGCAATTTGTTTTTGTTCTCCCTGTGTGTGTTTTTTTCTCAATGTAATGACGCAAGTAGCCTATATTTAACCTATACTCTTGTCCGTACTCTTAAATCCTCTTAAATAAAAAAAAGTCTTTTTATTCATTAAGTCATTATTATTTACCATTTCAGTTATTTGTAGACGAGCCTGTATTTTGTTAACTTGATTTAACACCTAAATATACATACATACATACATACATAGGCCTGCATATATATATATATATATATATATATATATATATATATATATATATATTACACACATAGCATAGACCTGCATATATATATTTATATTCAATGAGCTATAGCCTACAGTAAAAGGCGTAGAGGAGCAAAGTTGTTCTAATCTTCGTTCTTCAACTTGATCCGCGTCAAGTGTAGGCTATCGATAGAGCGCCTAATAACTACATCTCCCAGAACTCCTAGTGTTTAATCAGGAAGAAGACACGCACTGTGATGGCAAACCTGTTTTTATACAGTCATGTCCATTCAATCTTTCTGGTAACGTAGGACAATATGATGGTTCCATTTAAATTCATTAACACCTGATTTGTCTTATTTCTAGTGGATTTCCGAGCTGTCGTCTGTAGTGCATATGTCAAACGTAATACCATTAAAA